>NW_007252147.1:1576677-1580076 GCF_000164805.1 Carlito syrichta
CTCAAAAAAAAAAAAAAAAAAAAATTGGGTATCACTATGTTGCCCAGGCTAGGTTCCAATTTATTATAGTAGCAGTGGTACTCAAAGTAATTCCATCTCCCTTCCTGGTCATGGGTGGATATGTAGCTGAATGGTGGTAATTAGACATGAAAATATGCAATTGGAGACATCTTGAAAAATTTTTGTTTTGTGATGATAGAATTATAGGTCACTTTTTTATGCCTGGATGTGACTCTTGAGAAACTGTAGTCATCCTGCCATAAGCCTAATTATGAAGCCAACATTGAGGATCATAGAGTAGAGGCATAGAAAGAAACATGTCTTGGATAACATGATTGAGTCACCAAATTAACCAAATCTAAAGCCCCTCCTACCTCTGGACTTCTTGCAATATGATATAAATTTCCTTATTATTAAAGCTAGTTTGATTCAGGGTTCCTACTACTTGCAGTCAAAATCATTCTAACTAATATACCATTTTGGTATAATTAAATTCTTATATATGCTTAGATCTAATTCTGGGCTCTAATCGGTTACACTGAGCTGTTTATTTCTTTATACCACCATATGGTTTCATTTACAGTGACTTTGTAGTATTGCTTTCTGATTCAGAAAAGCAAGTTCCTCACCCACCACCAATATTTAATTTCACAATGTTTTTGCCATTCTCAAATGCTTATTCTTTCATAATGAACTTCTTTTCTTAGAATGAAAAAAATAGAATATGGAAAAAATTTAATGTGTATGCTGAATATTATAAAGGCTGTTAAGAACTATCTATAAACAAAGCAAAGTAAGAATTTTAATTGAGCCATTTTTATCACATTTTCCTTGACCAATTAACACATCACATTTTGACAGAGGGCTATCATTCTGTAATCAGAACAGTATGTGTCCTTAGCTTGCTGAAGAACCACCCACTGAAGAATAAGAATTCTCCCACTTACAATCTTATATAGCTGAGTGACAAATGCTGAAAGTCTAGAGGCATGCTGAGTTACACATTTTATTTCTTTTGATTAAAAATACAGTAAAAAATCCAATAACTTTGGTGGTGAGTTTTCTCTAAACGTCTTAAAGAGAACAGTGGTATTTAATACTTGAAAGATTCATTACATATATATTTTTTTCCTTTTTTATTTTAAAGATGTGGGGCACAATTCAGGATTAGGCATACAAATGGTCACTGTACAGGTAAAGTTTGGGCCTCACTTTGGTCCTTACTTCACTTGGTTTGAGATCAGGTACCATTATCGATGAAGTGTATCTCTTCCATCCCACTCCCTGCTCCCTCCCAGCAGTTTACCACTCCGTGTGTTTTGTGTATGTCTATATATAACTCTTTCAAATGATTTAAAATGCTTATTCCCTATGGGAAATACATTTTTCCTCTCAAATCTCAATATGACCCTCTCTACAGTGCTCCTTCTCTTGTTGGATTACACTGTTGTCAGCATTGCAAACTTTTCCATAACCACTCCTCAATCATTGCCTTATTTTTCTAGTTTATTTCATAGTCAAATTTCTCAAAGCACCGGCACATACTCTGTCAGTTTCCTTTCCAGACATAGCTTGAGTGGGGTGGAAAGAGCATTGGTCTTGAAGGAAGAAACTCCAGCTGTATCACCTTGAATGACTAGGTAAGCCTCTGTGTTTCTTCATCTAATAGATGAAAATAGTAATATCTACTCCTAAAGTTTGCTGAAAGAATTTGAGGAAAGCTACTGTTAAACATTTTCATCTATTTCCTTTTTCATTGTAACCTGCACTCCATCTTCTACTGCAACTTATTCTCAAAGAACACTGTTGACCACTCGTTTTGTGAAACTTTCATCTATGTAATCTTGTTTTATCCTGGTTTTCCTGCTAGTCTTACCCACTGTTTTTCTTTCCTTTATAGGGGGTACTTCCAAAGACTGAAACCTTTGGTTGTCTGTACTTCTTTGACTATCTACATTCTCTCCTTCGGAAAAAAGACTAATTTTATTGCTTAAGTAATCATCTCCATGCTTATGATGCTTTCCCCTCCATGACTCAGTTCTATTTTCTTTCCTTATAGTTAGGTAGGTATGTGCCTGCCTAACTATTTATGCCTTCTTCATTATGTACACAATCCCTACATTCTCAGAAATCATGTTCCAGAAGAAAATATACATCTATTTTTGTCCTTTGTCTCTCAAACACTGACGCTGATTCTTTGTGGATTATTTTAAAAATAAGATTAAATAACAAAATGAGTATAAAAATTAAAACAAGACTTGTATTGTGACAAACTTACAGTTCTACCTGTTGGACCTATAATCCCTTCTCCACCAGGGGGACCAATGTTTCCCTGTTGAGGTTAGAGAAAAACAGTTACTCTCATTGTCAGTATCATTCCGAAAATTTCCAGAGAATTTCTTGGGCAATGGTAAAATAGCCATGTTTACGTTATTATACTTTTTATTATAAAATCTTATAGTATTAGCATAAATCACAGTAATAATGTGACAATTGTGCATATTATTAAAGTTTCTTATAAGTAGAGTTACATCTATATAATTTCTAACAAACTGATATGTCAGCAGTACAGTTTTTATGTGGTGATAGCTTTAATGATGCACTTTACATATATGTCATTATGCAACAAATGAAACTACTTTATATTTTTAAAAATGAACAAATTTTGAATAAACTTCTATGCAGTTGTCAAAGGAGATATTTGAGTAACCAGATGCAAGGAACAGAAAAACACAGGAGGAACCAGAGCGCATCATATGTGACCAAGGACATTTTATTTTCTTCATTTGTAAAATGGGAACAAGAACACCACTTTATAGGACTATTGTGAGAATTAAATTTGAAAAGTGCTTTTAAAACAGTCAACTGTTATTTTATTATGAAGCTAACCTTGAAGAAGCTGGATCTCTTGCCAATTCCTCCCAAACTAGATTTGGAGCCTATTGTTTTTCAGTGAATATAAAATACCCATTTTAGTTTTTTTCCCCTACAAACTCCACCCTATCTCCCATTGGCTGCAATTTGTCTTTTGGCTTACACTTAACCTGGAATATACAAATGTAAGTATCTAATAGGCTTTCTCTTTTTCAAATCCTTTTTGAGGTACAGGACATACAATCAATTGAAATAATCGTGCTGTTATGTAAAGTCCAATTCTTGATGATGACAGGTAGTCTTCTATCTATAATAATCTTCTCTGTAATAAATATGGCTTTAAACTTCTTGTTTATAGTAAGGTGCCCCACTAATTAAATCCATTCATTCTAGTTTCATGATGGCTTTAATACTGTTAGCTTAGTAGCAAAGAAATTACCTGACACTCAAAAAGTAAACCTAATGAATTCACTTTTTTTTTTTTTTGAGTTGGAGTCTCACTCTGTCACCCAGACTGGAGTGCAG
>NW_007252147.1:1580096-1598821 GCF_000164805.1 Carlito syrichta
TCATTTTGGATTTATTGTAGAGATGAGGTCTCACCAAGTTGCCCAGGTGGGTCTCGAACCCGCGGGCTCAGGCAATCCACTAACCTCAGCCTCCCAAAGGTGCGGGATTACAGGCTGAGCTACCGAGCCCGGCTTATGAATTCACTTTTAAACACAAAGATCAACTAAGCAAAAATTTGTAAATATAATACTCAAATTTCAAAGATCTACAATCAAGTCAAGAAACTTTATTTCTTGACCTAATCGATGTATACTTTGGAAATGGTTTATCCCTGAAAAAAAGCCAAGAAAGCTTTAATCTAATAAATAAACTTAACTGTGATGAGAGTCTGAAATAATAATTTGTTAAAAGAATGGCGAGGGACACATGGACTCTAGAAAAAGTGCCCCCAAACAGCCAAAACATTATTTATTTATCTAAATGTGTTCCAAAGACAGGGTATTATAGTTTTTGGTGGATACCAATTTTCTGTATAAATTCATCTTTTAATGGAGAACAATTCATCCAGATTTCCTAGTTCAATTAATTTTATTTTATTATCAAATATTTACTGACTTAGAGTCAAGAACTGGGTACTAGGCCATTTAATATCCATTCTATATTCTTTTTTTTTTTTTTGAGTTGGAGTCTCACTCTGTCACCCAGACTGGAGTGCAGTGGACGCTCCCAGCCACTGCAGGCTCGACCCGCTGGGCTCCGGCGATCCTTCTGCCTCAGCCTTCCAAGTAGCTGGAACTATAGGCACGCGCTACCACGCCCGGCTAATTTTTGATTTATTGTAGAGATGAGGTCTTGCCAAGTTGCCCAAGTGGGTCTCAAACCTGCAGGCTCAGGCAATCCACTCACCTCAGTATCCCAAAGTGCTGGAATTACAGGTTGAGCCACTGAGCCCGGCCTCCATTCTATATGCTAATTCCACAATTAGCAAGCAACTTATATGATTTGGTCAGTCAGATGTGAGTTCAAACTTTGGCTCCTCTATGTATTAGTCATATACAGTCTTGAGCAAATTATCTTTCAGAGACTTAGTTTCCTCACCTGCTTAATGGGGATGATAGTATCTGTGATAGGATTTTTACAAGAATTAAATGAGAAAGGGGGCACAGACTGAACACCAGTACCTAGTACATAACAGTTTCCTGCTAAATAGTAATCTTTCAGAACTTTTCACTTGTCTCTTATGATGGCCTAATAAATGAATATCAGTGCTTTTAAATTAGAATGTGTGAGCAAATTATCAGAACTTTACTATTCATGAGTTGATAAAACTTCTGGACCCACAAAGCAATATAAGGTTAGTTCCTGATGTAGCATTTCGAGGGACTCTGTTTAGGACAGGTGCTAGGTGGGCAGCCAACTTCTTTTTGACAATATCAGCAAGGATTTAACTAAGACCTTAATAAAACTAGAATGAATAGGTTTAATTAATGGAGGGAACAATGTAAATAAGAACTCAAAAGCAGTATTTATCATAAAGAACTCTATCTGTACATAACCTATCTGTGGGTAATACAAACTTGAACTTTTCATAAAATCACCAACTTTCTTTCATTCTTCGGAAATCATGAAAATAACGAACACATTTATACCTGAAGAAATGTTGAGAAGGGTCTTTAAACAAACAATCCCCATGACACTACTGCTTTTTGTATTATTGAAAATAACCTATTGTGAGAGTTAGGAAGGAATGTAGGGCTTCAAAAATTTGACTTTCATTTAAAAGTTCTTGGAGATTCCCTTCTTCCTCTCTGTTCTCTCCATACTCACCCTAGCAAACTGCTGGTAGTCATAGAGATGCTATTATTACAGCAAAACCATTATTTCAAGTTTTAAACTTTTTTTTTTCATTTTATAAACCATTCCATCAATTAGGAGGCTGTGACTAAGAAAAACTAACACAAAGAAAAAAAAAATCCAAAACTAAAATCACTAACGACTGGTAGCTTATTTGTCTTATTTATATTCTCTAAGTTAGCAATGACAAGCTCTAAACTGCTAACAAGAATTCTTCAGACCCTGAGTTTTACAACTTATTTATTTATTCAATTGATTGATTGATTCAAGGTCTTGCTCTGTTGTCCGGGCTGGAGTGCAGTGTCCTGATCACGGCTACCGCAGACTCAACCTCCTTCTACCTCAGCCTTCCAAGTATCTGGAACTATCGGCACACACCACTACATCAGGCTAACTTTTTGATTTATTGTAGAAATGAGGTTCTGCCAAGTTGCCCAGGCTGGTCTCGAAGCCCTGGGGTTCAGGCAATCCTTTTGCCTCTCAAAGTTCTGGGATTACAGGTGTGAGCCACACCCAGCGATTTTTGCAACTCTTTAAGCAGTTCCTCATCACTCTCTTGGGATACCTGCCCCTGAGCCGGGAAATCAGAGCTATCAGGAAATATTTTTCAAAGTGTGGGCTGAAGAGCTCTGGTCATACGCAAGCCAGGTGGTGCATGGGGGTGGTCTCTGGTTGTAGTAACGCACATAATATGAAACTGCCTAACGTTTTGGTGCCTGGTGTGAGTTAATAAATATCCAGCCCTCACAGTGATTCTGATGATTCCTCTTTTTTTAAAGTAAAAGCTGGGAAGTACGGGTGGTCTGTGAGGTGTTTTGCTCAAAATATATGATCTGCAAAAGGTTGAACTCTGCATGTACTTGTATGAGTTTCTATCTTAAAAGTCATTTTTATTTGAAGTATATTAATTTTAGAGCTCTTAAGCCCTACAATAAGCAAAGAACCACAGTTTCTGGGTAGGCAGAATAACTTTACACTCACTCTCTGTCCAACAGGACCTTTAGGGCCTGATATTCCAACAATGCCAGCATTCCCCTCAGGACCCTAGACATTCAATAAAAAGCAAGAAGATAAAAATTTTAGCTTTATATGAACATGCTACAAGTAAAATAATCTCATACCAATCTATCAAGAATTGGCTCTCTAAAAAAATGGGATGTAACAGTGGATTTGCATGCTGAAGGATTTAGGAGAGAGTGTACTTTGGGGTGCTATTTACTTAGAAATACACCAAAAGGGAGGAAGAGAGGGATAGATAGCTAGATAGCCACATGATAACGCAAACAGGCTAAAGTATTAACGGTGAAATCCAGGTAGTGGGTATAGGTGCTCACTGTGAAATTCTCTCAGCTTTGCCATGTTTGAAAATTTTCTTTTCTTTTTTATTTTTTTGAGTCAGAGCCTCACTCTGTCGCCCAGGCGGGAGTACAGTGGCTCGCTCATGGCCACCCCAGTATCGACCTGGTGGGCTCAGGCGATCCTTCTGCCTCAGCCTTCCAAGTAGCTGGAACTACAGGCACGTGCTACCACACCTGGCTAATTTTTGATATATTGTAGAGACGAGGTCTCACCAAGTTGCCCAGGCTGGTCTTGAACCCCTGGGCTCAGGTAATCTTCTCGGCTCAGTCTCCCAAAGTGCTGGGATTACAGTTTTGAGCCACCACACTCGGCCCTATAATTTTAAAGTTTTATTTTATTTTTAAGATGTGGGGTACAATTCTGGATTAGGTAGGTATACAAGTGGTCATAGTACAGGTAAAGTTTGGACCTCCCTTTGGTCCCCGCTTTGCCTGAGTTTGAGATCTTCATAAAAAATTTCTTGGGAAAAAATTATGAGCGGGAACAAAACCAATCCTATGATAAAATTGCTAGGAAAAACATATAGTTATAAATAAAATTAACATATTCAAAACTCAAATATATAACATTGTACCAACTGAAATTTTGCAGATCAAATAATAAAAGCTCAAGACAGAGACTATCAATATTTCAATATCTTTTTTCTCGATAGCTAGAAGACTAGCAGAAAATATGTAAACATACTTTGGGGCCTGGGAATCCTTGGAAACCTGTCAAGCCTTGAACACCATGTTCTCCCTGCAATGTGAAGAGACATGATAATCACTATTGTAGAACGGTGGTCTGGTCTGCAGAATGAGCGCTTGGTGACTCTCTGAGGTGGTACATACAGGCTGTCCCTTCAGGCCAGGCTCTCCACATGGTCCTTGATCACCTTGTGCTCCTCTGTGACCTCTATTACCTTGTGTTCCAGGTTGGCCAGGTAGCCCTTGTTCACCCTATGGACAGAACAAGATAGGTGATCTTAACTTCAGAATGTATAAATAGATGGGCTTTTAAATAAAACCCAAATAAGACCTATCCTTAGGCATGGTACAGGGCCCTGGAGCAACCACATTCTTCATGATCCACACAAGTGATATTTAATGATAATGAACACGAAGTGTAGCAGTGAGAAAAAAATTTCCAGAGACTGTGATGATAAGTGTGGAAATAAGAGGGAAGGGGGAAAACTTATAAACCTGGGAGAGGGATTTTAGAGCTTCAGGGAGGGTGATGAGGTGTGGCATGTGGAGAGTGCATTCATATGTGATACAATCTGTACTATGAGTTGATATTAATTTTCAGTTTTTCCTACCATCTGGAGATGATTCAGCTATCTGATACCAGAAACAGAGTAGTCTCCTGAAGTGTGAATCCTGGTTTTAGTCATGATTATATTTTCAATTCTATCATTAAAAATGCCATCATCTGTTTCCCTAACTTCCTGTTATATAAACAGTCTTTATTCCTTAAAAGTTTACTTTAAGTATATACTTAATCATCATTGTATTTTTTTTAAGTCAAGACTTTTCACACTTATTTTATTTTTTTGTTTTTGAAATGAGAGTTGGAATATTTTTTTCACATCATTTCTAAAAGTAAACAGGAATCAGGAGGACTTCAGAGACAGGTTAATGAAAAGTGATTTTTGGTAGACCTTGGCCAAAGAGTCTTTAAAATTAGCAAATTATTTTTTACTGTCTTGAGACAAAGCTATAGTTTTATGACTTGACAAATATGGATTGTTTTTAATGCAGATTCACACATGAGGGGTAGGAATCTTTCTTATTTTTCTAGTTTTAGCATGTGTTCAAACGCCTTAAATTTTAGAAGAAAAGGATATTCATAGTATAAAATGAATGTATAATTCATTGTTTATTCTAAAGGCTAAATTTGTAAACAGGAAGCAACTGGGTCATCATCTTCAGTTTACCCATGTGGGTCAGAAATCTAAAAACTCTCTGTAAGTATAATTGTGAAAACCAAGTTAAGAGGTAATAATGATAAAGGTGCCCTAGGCTTTTATGAAAAAGTTTTAGATACTGAACTAATCTCAAGCTGTCTGGGTCAATCCTGCAACGAGATATTTCTAAGAGGAGTTTTTCTGGAAAGTCTATTGTCATGTGACCGTACTCCATGCAATGAATGCTAATGCAAGACAAAGTTACTGTTACTCTGACTCTAAAATATTATCTGTACTGTTACTAATTGGTTGGTTAAGCTCAGAGTTAGAGAAACAGAAAGTATATTTGAGAAAGCATGTATCTGGAAGTAAATAAGAGTCTTCTGTTTTGGAAGAAAAGGTAGATGACAGAGAAGGAAGAAGAACCCAAATGAGTTAAAGATGGCGTTTTAAAATCCCTGCTAGTCCTGGGTTAATGAGTTGTTATGTCAAATTACATGCACTGCAGCCATCATGGGAGATAGACATATCAAGGCCACACTTTCCTCTTCCCTAATGTGTTTTTATTATTAACCAAGTTTTATTAAAAGTTATGAATCTCACCACCCTGTGATCTAGCCCATAAACTCGGGGCCAGTAAGGATGGCCAACACTGCTCATCAATCAGAACAAATATTAAAGTACCTTTGGGCCCAGAACTCCTGGGCTTCCTGGCAGGCCTGATGAGCCCTTTACTCCTCGAGGACCTGGAGGCCCGGCCAGTCCTGTTCTTCCTGGGTTGCCTCTGATGCCCTAAATAACAGAGATAAGAAATGAAAACTGGGGAAGTTCCTAGAAAACCAATCTATTGGTTTGAGACTCAGTAAATGTAGGAAGGATTATATTCTGAAAGGCTGCTGTTGACATACTGCCCAGGCTTGAGAATCCTCCTGGGCTTCTTTCCCAAATAAGTGAAATGTTTAAATAATAACATTTGGGAAAATCCACCACTCACCTGAAATCTCTAATTACAGTTAATGCAATAAACTTGGGTTTTTATAATGAAAACACTGAGGCACTACAAAGTGTGCCAGTACCTTCTTACTTATGTAGCCTCGGTGTAAAGTATGTTTGTTATATTCTTTTTTTGAGTCGGGATCTCACTCTGTTGCCCAGGCTGGAGTGCAGTGGCATGATCAAGACTCACTACAGCCCTGTCCTCCTGGGCTCAGGTAATCCTTCTGCCTCATCCTCGAGTAGTGGGGACTACAGGTACACACCACTATGCCCTGCTAATTTTTTTTTTTTTTTTTGATAGAGATCAGGTTTTACTATGTTGTCCAGGCTTGTTTGTTGTATTCTAACTTTTGTGTTATAGAGTTGTACATGACAACTCTAATGACTGATTAAAGTCCTTTTAAGAGGAGAATTCTATTTCTCAGTCATACATGATTAAAGAAAATTTGCTAACAATAGTTTGAATGGAAGTAAAGTTAATCAAGCAAATAGCATATCCTTAAAACCAAATCGTAAATCAGAGTTGGCAAACTATAGTTTGCAAACCAAATCCAGTCCATTACTTGTTCACGTAGAGCTCATGAGCTAAGAATAGTTTTCACATTTTTAAATAGTAAAAAAAAGCAAAAGAACAATAATTTTTAAAGACGTGATAATTATGTGAAATTAAAATTTCAGCATGTATAAATAAAGTTTTATTGGAACAAGGCCATGCTCGTTCCTTCATGTTCTGACTATGGTTGCTTTTGCACTGTGGTAGCGGAGCTGAGCAGTTATGGCAGAGACCTTACGTGGCACCCTCATTGCTTTTCCTTGCTGTTTAGAGCACAGCAAGTTGCAGGAATGCAGTTTCAATCTGACAGTGTTTCAAGTGCAACATATATTGTCTTACTATAACTATTTATTTTACTACCAGTGTCTTACTATAACTGTTTATTTTACTGCCAACCTATCATATCAAAAGAAGAAAAGTGAATGTTGAATGTTGTGTCTTAAGGCACAACAGAATGTGAACTATTTTGTCACCAAATTAGATGGCAAAGTCTTGTATTTATTATGCAATGACACCGCAGCTATGCCTAAAATATACACAAGATACATCAACATTATTAGACCAAGCACTCAATACAATATTCCTACCTCACAGGATTGCAACACTCAGAAGAATTAGAAAATGCAATATGGAGTATTTTATCATAACAGAAGTTCCTCACAAAAAAATAAAAATGAGGCTGCAACTAAAGTAAGTTTCTGCAAAGAACTATCACATGTTCTCACTCCTAAGTGGACCTTGAACGATTACTGTAATACTGTAAGAAACGGATTGGCAGTAGCGGGAAACTGCCAGTGGAGGTGGTGGTGGGGCACACCTCATCAACAAGGGTGCCTGCAAAATGAACATTTGTATACCTAACACTGAATTGTACCCCATATCTTTTTTAAACTAAAAAAAAAAAAAACCTTAAATTTCTAAGTGTTCATTTAATTTGCTAGCTTAACAAGGAAAGTCCCTTACTGATGATGACTTAATTAAGTTGCATAACAAAAAATAAACTTGTTTAAGATTGTTAGTCTTTTGACAAGAACAATTGCTTGAAATGTTGAGCACACTGGAGCGGCATCAATAGCCAATTAAAAAACAAGGTAAATGTTTTCAGGTGTTTTCCTTGTTTTTTTTTTTTTCTCTCTCCCCACCCACGGCACTCGTTAGTTTTTTTTTTTTTTTTTTTTTTTTTTGAGTTGGAGTCTCATTCTGTCACCCAGACTTGAGTGCAGTGGCCGCTCCCGGCCACCGCAGCCTTGACCTGCTGGGCTCCGGCGATCCTTCCGCCTCAGCCTTCCAAGTAGCCGGAATTACAGGCATGCGCTACCACGCCCGGCTGATTTTTTGATTTATTGTAGAGATGAGGTCTTCCTGCCCAGGTGGGCCTCGAACCCACAGGCTCAGGCAATCCACTCACCTCAGCCTCCCAAAGGCACGGGATTACAGGCTGAGCCACGGAGCCCAGCTGTTAGTTCTTGATGAGTCAACAGAAGTCACCAATACATCTCAGTTGTTCAGACAAGGAGTCAATGCTAAGTTTGAAGAGGTTGCAAGGTCAACTCGTATAAGCAGTCTGGGGGCATGACGACAAGTGAGAATATTTTCAAAGTTAAGAAAATACTAAATCAATGCAACTGGAAATGGAATCTGCTAAGGGGCTATAGATAAGAAAACAGTTATTAGATAAGTTTACAAAGCTTGTAAAAATGTACGGTTTTTCAAGTTATGGATATTCATTATATTATTCACCATCAGCCACTCTGAGGAAAGTATTTGAATCTAGCATGTGTTCTTGAGCCTGTAGTGTCATGGGCTCTTGTGGATTTAACTTTCGTTAATTCAGATTATTTTTTGTCAGAAATAGAAATGGAATACCTTGATTTGTCCTATTACACAGTAGTTTCATGCCTTAGCAGGGGTAAAGTTTATTGAGATTTTTTGAGACTGAGATTGAAGTTTTTCTGAATGACTTCAAACTACTGAGCAATGAATGGCTTTGGAATGGTTTTGCTGCAAATTTTATAATGTTTATTTATTGAATTAAACTTAGAATTACAAGGCACAACAGGGCTTATATGTGAGGCATATACTGTGGGAAAGTAATTTTAAGGACAAATAACATTTGAATCACAAGTAATGTTAACCAACTTTATATACTTCCTGTACTGCTACAAATTAAAACAAAAGTGACATCTCCATTCTTATACAAATTTTCAGTGAGTAGATTTTCTGAGCTGTTTAGTTTCAGCAGCACATTTTAAGCCTAGATGCAAGAAATTTCTATATTTCAAAATCTATTTGACTATGCACTTGAGGTGTTTCCACCTAACCTTCAGTTGGAAAGATTAAGCTACAATGGAAAAACATGCTCAAAGACATGTATAAAGAGAAGAACCTAATAGAATCCTATAAATTCCTTCCAAGCAATGTAAAAATGTTCACGAACTGTTGTATTTGGAAATATCTACGTGTGTGAAAAGATTTTCAAAGATGAAATATATAAAATATGCAAAATCTTATTACAGGTCAACATTAATAGACAAGCAGAAAATTTTGATGATAGAGAATTGTAATAAGCTAAATGTTATCCCCTCCAAAGAATGCCATTTTTATCATCAGTAGACTTGTTTTACAAAAATTTGTACTGAGTTATTATATTTTAGTGTCATAAATGAAAAATTTGTGAAAAATTTTCTGTTTGTTACATAAGTTCCTAAGTAATACCCTTAATTTTGTTTCTTGCCCTGCAAAGCCTAAAGTATTTATTCATATTTACAGAAGTTTGCTGATCTCTCTTCTAGGAGATGATTGTTACTTTGAGTTGATTTCTAAGATACTAAATTGTGTTTTACATTAATTTTTCCATGCATTCAACACATATTTACTGAATATCATCTATATGTGAGGAAGGTACCATGGGAAGCCCTCTAAGGAATATAGATGAATAATATATAGTTCTTATTTTTAAAAAGCTTAAAATTAAATGAAAAAGAATGTAATGTCTGAATAATTATAATGAAGGCAAAAATGTCAAACACCTTTCCAGATGAGAAGAGAGATACAAAGTAAATACTAGAGAGGTTCTGAGGAGGGGAAGTGGTAATCAGAAAAGAAATCAGCGGGAAGGAACTAGATTTTAAAACAAAGATATTGCCCTAAGGTTTAAGTAAGAGAGATGATTTGGTTCGAGATAGACTAAAGTAATTTCTGTGGAAGGCCTGGTTGAGATAATATTTAAAAAGTAAAGCAATTTTGAATCATTTTCCTTTTTCCCCAAATAATATTTTCTGCAAATTATGTCATCACATATTTTATTATTCTCTTACTTATGGTACAAAAAAATATGTTTTTAAAATGACCCTTCTAAATAGATTTTTTTTGATGACCACAAAACTCATTGAAACAATTTTTTTTATATCTACTAGGTACCATACCCAATGCTGGGTGCTTACACAGAGGGTACATATAAGATAGATTCACACTCCTTAGCTTGGCTTTTAAGTCTTTTTTGTTCCAACCCATGTCAACCATTTTATCTCCCATCATTTCTCAATATTAACAGCACTGAATATTTTATAAAGGCAAAATCCTCAAGGAGGGAGAGAAGTGAGATGAGAAAATGAGACACACACACACACACACACACACACACACACACACACACACACACACACGGGTGGGGGAAAGAAGGAGGGTGGGGGGAGGGAGAGGGAGAGAGAAGGAAAATAAATCCTTATTGTGAATTTAGGATTAAAATGTTGTGGTTCTTCCAAGCTGTCTGTGCCTTATCCTAAGTGTATTAACCTATCCTATTTCTTTCCCTTTGCTTCGATGTGTTTTACATTTGTTTTAATTTGGTCTGTGAGCCTTTTTGTAACGTATCTCTGGTAGTGTACTTTTCTCATGAATGTTGAAAACCCTGGGGTCACGAGATGGTGCCATTTTAGAGTTCATTAATGCACATGAAAGCAAATCCAGTCACAGTCACTTGAGACTAGGATATAAAACTTAAAAAGTGTTCAGAAAAGACACAGGTGTTATACCAATGACCGGGTCTCTAATAGGAATATGACTTTACAAGAAAGGCAAATTTTAAAAACAAAATTCTGATGACTAGCACCTTTCCCAATAAAAATAAAAACAGTTGAAAGACTAAAGAAATCAATGACCTGCAGAGAAAGCAGATTTTTAAAGGTTATGTATACAAGATGGAAGGAAAGGCATGTAAGCAAGGAAAAAAGTCAAATAGCCTTAGACTAAGAGTAACTCTAGTGTTAAACCCATTGAAAAGCTAAGATACAGATGTAGATCAGTGTAAGAATTTTTAAAAAATTAGTGGGTTGGCTTGAAAGGTGAGCCTCCTCTTCCTGGATGTATTGTAGAAGTAATGGGTGTTGCAGTGAGATGCATCATGTGAAGAGACTACCCTAGATGATGTTAAGATAACTCAAGATTTCATAATTCTAAAATAGTACCACCTTGCTTCACTTTACTTGTAATTCTAGGTAATTTTTGAGATCTTTATTTTCCAACAAAAATAATTTATCTTTTGGGTGACGTGATAATATGATATATTCAGATACTATTGAACACTCCTGAAGTCAATAGGTATTTTGACTGAGAATAATAAAGGACCATAAATCTAGTCCTTATGGTTGGCTGTATACTAGAAACTTCACTTAGCTTGTAGCGCTATCAGACATTTAACCCAGCCCAACGAGAGTGCTGAATCCTGACCCCTAGAACACTAGGGAAAACCAGCACAATGAATATATTCCAAGTCATTTACTGTGCATATTGGTTCTTAGAGAGAAATTTGAGGATAGTAGCAGAGTGTTCCGTACAAAGTTCCAAACAATGTTTCATACAAGTAAAGAACAAACATTTCTTATTATGAATACACAGATGGGTGATTAATTCTGCTTGCAAGAGAAACAGATGTTAACCTCTAGCCATTATTTCCAGGGTCTTTTAAAGGATGTGTCTAAAACAATTCTCAAAACGTAAGTTATTCCAAGCAAATTTTAAAAAGAGGCTAAAATCAGTGAACAGTTTACCTCAGAACAGATGCATGAGTAAAAAATTAATATAATGCTAAAAGTAAATGATGTCTCCTGGCCAGAGACTTCCATTATTCTCAGAGAGGAACCAATCTCCCTACTGAAATCAGTTTTAAGCCTTGCAGGAAAGCATTGTCAGTTTTGACAGGACTAAAACTGATGGCTGCCTACACATTAGCTCTCTAAGGAAACAGTACTTGGATTAATAATGACAAAAACAACCACAGGACTTACTTGTTATTGAGTGCCTTCTGTTTGTCAGCAACTAATGGCATTATGGCATTGTTTTATTTAATCTGATGTCAGTTAAGGAAAGAAGAGGGAGTTGCCTTTCACTTTGACTTCCCTCTGGAGAAAGGAAGAAATAGTTTAAGTCTGCCTTCATTTTAGAACTGAGTGGAAAGATCTGGGAAGGAAAATCGGGCTAAATGCATACACTTAAAAGACACAGAGACAGATTTTGGAATATGATCACTGATATGTTTATAATAGTGAGACATACTAAAGACAGTGTCACTTTGTCATTCTCCCTGCTCCTTGGTTTAGCTGTCTCATTCCCATGAGGGTTGAAAAAAAATATACTGAAAAAACAAGTAATAAATAAAATGTGTTAAATCCAGGCAACAATAGAAATTCACATTTTAAAGAGGATTAGCTAAGGAATACTGTCTTCAAAATTATACTGAGTAAAATTACAAACATTTATGATATCAATTTAATTGATTTCTCAATAGTAGAACAATAGATTTTAAATGACACTGAATTTCAAATTAGTTACTATTTTTCTTCAAAGTACTGCCTTGAGAATTTTCTAGAAAAACAGTTTCTTTCTACTGCCAAGCTTCTTCTGTGCATATAGTACTGTTATGTTGTTATTAACTAGGTAAGAAGATAGCAATCAAAATTAAATTACTTTCTATAACACGAAAAATTAGTGTCTGTTCTGAATTATTAGGCAACAAAAGTAGTATTTTTTTGTTATGCCAGAAAACCTATGAGTTATAAAAGTAATACTCTGCTTCCTTTACTCCAAGGAACTCAAAATACTTCTGTTTAAGTAGGAATTTCTCATTTTATTTGGTTTACTAAATATATCCCTCCTAGGAAAGAATTGGCTGTGTAAAAATATGTGGAATAGTAATTATTAGGTGATTATATGCAAGACTACATTACACATAAATAATGTAGCATTCATAAGGTTCTCCTATAGTGCCAATCATAAGTAATGTGGCCAACTGCAAGAAATAAGATTTATGAATGGGCCGTATACTAAAGTTAGGAGGTAATTTTGGTTTTGCATCTCTAAGCATATGAACACTTATGGAACTGAGAGCAGGGTTGAGGTTAGTCTTAAGGTAGTGAAGACAGGTTTGTCTGACTTAAGTCCATTCCCAAACTTAAACAAAACTAAACTCTTGTTCAGCCTTAAGGCATATGGGCATTTTGACATTGTTTTTACTTCACAGAAATTATTTACACTTGATGGTTTATCAACCCTGAAAAATGAACAATACAAATGTCACTATAATACTGAACAGAATAAGGGTAGTCTATGAAATCTCCTTTACCAAAGTCTCAACAAGCAATCACAGGACTAACAGGACTGAAAGGAGATATCTAATCTATATTTTGGCTCTTAGACATGTCTAGGTTCACACCATTATGAATAAATGTCCATCTTTTATTTCAAAAATAACAAACACTCTATCCCTCCTATCTTACTGGATCTTCCAGTAACCCTGTGAACATGCCAAACTTCATGAGGGTAGTTTTTTTTGCCAATTGTTCACTGCTGTATCCTTCCACTTCTGAATCATATTAGGTGCCAAATACTTTTAGAATGAATGAATTAGTGTAACTATTCATATTTATGATTATGGAAAGATTATGCTACCTCATAAGTGCATGCAGTATACTATGCACTTTAATACAGTATTTCATTTGATTCTTGTAAAAAAATGAAGTAGGCATATCATACCCATTTTATAAATGATGCTTAAGATGTTAAATAGTTAATACACCTAAATTTTCAACTCGGGTCTCTAAGATCATAGCTACTATGCAAAGAACATTCATTCCTCAAAAATTTATTGACCTATGAGCCTGACACTATGCAAGGTGTTAGTGTACAAAAACGAGTAAAACACAATCCCTGATCTACAGAGGCTTACAATGTTTCAGGCGAGAAAAAATGAAGACAAGTAATTAGCATCCATATTATCCATGCTCTGATTGGAGGCAGTGCACTGAGTATGGAAGTTCAGAGCAGACATGCTTAACCTTGACTGGAAAAGTGCATGGAGGAGATAACAGTTCAATTAAGTCCTGAAAGATAATCACAAAGTTAGAGGGAAAGATGGAAGAGTTTTCCAAGCAGAGGGAATAAATTGCATGCACAAAGGCCAGAAAGTGAGGGAAATAACAGGATTTGGGAGGATGTCTAAATAACTAGCCATACTTGAAGGAACATAGCATAGTGGTTAAGAACATGCTCTGACACTGGCTTGCTTGGTTTGAATTCTGGTTCTATAACTTGTTGTCTGTGTAACTTTGGGCAAGTTACTTAGGCTGAGTCTCAGCTTCCTTTTCTGTAAACTAGCTATAACAGCTATATCTATATGGGGGGGTGTATATAACTTCATAGATATTTAGCACCTGGAGTAGTGACTGGCATATAGTAAATATTTAATAATTGTTAGCAGATATTATAAAATACATGAAATGCACAGCACACATGAAAAGCAAGATATAATATACGTCTGGAAATGTAAACAGAGGCCCGATAAGTAAGGAACATGATTTTGTAAAGAGTATGAACTTTATCTGACTGAAAGGCATTGAAGATTCAACCAAGGTAAGTTACATCCTTTAACAAATCTTTCATTTTGTTGCTAATAAGCTGCCAAATAGACAGAGCTTTGCTTGTTCTGGAAGAGTTCTTAATGAGCAGAAAATGGGCCAATACGAGAAGTGGGAATGAGAAAAAGAGGGAAAATGTAGCAATCAGGATAAGCCATCACTGGGTAATCAACCTCTTCATCAAGAGTTGACAGGATTTGCTAAATGCGAATCTGTCTGATGCAGGTATATTTCTTTCTCCAAAACATTGTGAAGAAAGAAATGTATCTTAGAAACAGAAGTTTCTTTAGCGTGACTAGCTCACAGACTAGAGAACACACGGTCCGGATGGGTGGCAGGGTAGCTGGTGTTCCTAATAGAGGCTTGCATGGTGGTCCTGCTACCCTATGCCTGGATTATGAGGGGGCTGATGAAGTGTGTTTTTCCTCCTTATACTGGACACAGTCCACACACGGAAAACTCAAGATTTTCAATGTTCTTTTAAGACAGAATCTCATGTTAGACAACACTTAAGCCTGTGTTCACCTGACAAACTGCAAAGTCAGGATTGAAAGGCCTTGATTTGTCCCAAGTCAAGTTGTTAGTTTTGTTTCTTTCCATCCTTTTCAATGGCTAGTTTTATTAGTTGTAGCAATAAAAAAATAAAAAGACTGGTAAAGCTTTCCTTTTGGTGACAAATGGATTTATGACCTTTGCAAGGAAAAGTTGTTTTCCTTCTTCCTAAATGATTGAGGTACTATACTTGTACAGAAGTCCAACTCAATGAAAACAGCATGGTAGACTCATTTACTACAGATGTGCTAAGTTGACTGGCCTCAAAACACTCATTTGTACAGAAGGAAATTCACACCGGCAACTGTGAGCTTCCCCAATACTGTCCTTCAGTTACAGTCACGTGAGCTTGAAAAAAACATTGAAACTGAGAGTGAATATGCCAGGAATTCTTTAATGCCGTGGCCACATCAAAAAAAGAAAGAACATTGTTTAGGAAAATCAGGCTGTTGCATAATACTAGAAATCCCAGAATAAATATTTTTCTCAGTGGAAAAACTCAGTAGTCTTTAAAGGTAAGCCAAGAAACACCATGGTGCCATGATTTTTTTTTTTTTTTTAAAGACCAACGGAAAGATGTCCTTATCCTCGGTTGAAAATATTCCAGGGAACTTGCTAGTATTTAGAGAAGGTATCATTTTCCCTTAAGTCATTTTTCTATTACCACAGTAGGTTTCAGAAATAATTCTCTTAGAAATCACTTTTCCTAATGACCAGTTAGTCATTGCTACCTAATTTCATTGTTAACAACAGAATAATTCCTTATAAAGCATTCTAATTCTAATTTCATATCAAATACTTTACAGAGAGTGGAGACATTTATAGAAAATATTTCCATATTCATAAATACCAACAGCTTGTTGCAAACCTTAGGGCTACAACGAGAATTCTTCAAGGGAAATTTATTTTGTTTTTATTTTGAGGGATACAAAAAATTTCAACACTTATGATATCTTAATATCCTAAGTATGCATGTAAAATTTTTCTAACTTAGACTGTGAAAATGTGAAAAAGTAGCAGATGATGACTTGTGATCCGATAGTTAATTGCTTACTAATGACAATACCAGATACCATTCAACTTCATCAACCTGGGAGGATTACTGAAGCAGTATTTAACATTATTGTAATTAATTTCAGTTTCTTTAATCACAAAGTTCAGTAAAATTTCTCTTCTAGTTATACATAAAGGAACAGAATCTTTTTTTTTTTTTTTTGATGGTTCCCAATTGGAAGTAGAGTAACTTTGGAAGTGGAGCTAGAATTGTCTTCTAATTCTTACTCAGATTCTCCTTTCTTTGACTAAGTATTCAGCTTCATATCTACTAGGCCCTCTGAGGAGTCTTTATTTTTTATTTATTTATTTATGTATTTTTGAGTTGGAGTCTCTCTGTCACCCAGACTGGAGTGCAGTGGCCGCTCCCGGCCACTGCAGCCTCGACCTGCTGGGCTCTGGTGATCCTTCTGCCTCAGCCTTCCGAGTAGCCAGAATTACAAGCACCACGCCCGGCTCATTTTTTGATTTTACTGTAGAAGTGAGGTCTCGCCTGCCCAGGAGGGTCTCGAACCCGCGGGCTCAGGCAATCCACTCACCTCAGCCTCCCAAAGGCGTGGGATTACAGGCTGAGCCACCGAGCCCGGCCTGAGGAGTCTTTAAATAGGCTCAGGATTCTTTCATTTAAAAATAATTTCTACCTTAAGTTTATCCTCTGGTATCACTCTACTTTCTCCTTTGGAACCAAACTTCCCCATTGAGTGATCTGTATGGAGTGATCACTTGATTTTCTCACTGTCTACTCTCCTCCAGCATTCCAATCCTGTTTCTGCCCCCTTCGTCAAATTAAATGGTTCTTTGCTAAAGTTACGGACAACCTGCATTTGGTAAGACACATGGTCATAGTTTCATTGCATTGGATTTATGTATTAGTTACGGTCTTTACTTGCAAACACCAGAAACTAACCCTGGAGAACTTAAGCAGAAGAGGCACTGAAAAGAAATTTGGTAGCTCATAAACCTGGAGAACCAGGTTTGGAAAGTGGGCAGAATTTAAGAGAAGTTAGGAGGCCAGAATTTGGGCCCTGAAGCATGTACGACGTCTGCTACTAGACATCAAGTACTATTACTAATGCCAGTGTCATCCCTGGAAAATGGGAGCTGCTGGTGCTATTGCCACTGCCACCAGAATAGAATCTCCGCTTTCCTTGCTTCTATGTGTCACTAACTTCCTCTGTGAAGGTGCGTAGAGCTGACTGGTCAGACCTAGGTCAGGGTGTGCATCTCTGTTTCAAGAAAAATGACTAGAAAGTAAGAGTTGGAACTTTTCACTTATGTAGTAGAAGACGGCCTCTCACCAAGACTCAAAAAGAGAGATTTCTTGACATAAAAATGGGACAAAGATGCGGAGTAGCAAAAAACAAACAAACAAAACCAAAAAACAATCCCCACAAAAACTAAAGTGATAAAACAGAGGTCCAACACAAATTTTTCAGGATTATTAGATATGTGGTGATTTTTCTCCTCTTTGAACTACTCTTTAAGTCTCTAGGACATTGTATTTTTTCTCTTATGTAGTATGATCACTCTTCCCAGTCTCTGTGCAGTGTCCTATTCCTCCTTTATCTGATTTTTAAATGTTAGAGTTCCTCAAGCTTGGTTCTGGACCTTCTTCCTATTGTTTACTTAATATTTGTGGTTGTTTTTCTTTATTTTTATCCAAGGGTGATTCATGCCCCCTGCTCTGTTTGTCCTGGGAATCTGACCTTCATGGTCTGCATTACCTGGGTTCTCTTGCCCTCTGGCTTCCAGTTGGGGTGAGCCCATGGGCTGCACCACTAAGATATTGAAAGGTAGGAGGAGAGAGAGTTTTGGCATTCTGTCAGTGGCTGGGTTACTCTCAACTATATCTCCTGTGGATGCCCCTTTCCAATAGTTTCAGATATCAATTTGATTTTGGTAACATCATTTCTTTCCTTTACCCTTTTAGGTCTAAGAATGGCAATGGCTTCCTTCTGTTGATCGTCTCTGGGCTCCCCAATATATCCTTTGTTGGCTCTCTTAACCCAGTCTACATTTCTGAAAATAGTCTCTCAAAATTCTAGTTGAGTATTCCATCTGCTTCCTAACAGGACCGTGACTAATACATTATGTATACGTTGACGACTCTCAAATATATTTAACCTCCTCTTTTAACTCCAGCCCAGAATATATAATTGCCTCCTATGCACTCCTGTTTCCACTTGTCATGACCTTGTTCATAAAATTGGAACCTCCTCCAGCATTTGACATCATAAGGTATTAAGTTAGACTCTTGTGCAAGTTAGATATTTAGAAGTTACCCTTGATATCGCTGTCTCTCTCTCCCTCATTTCTCATAATTGAATAATAAGCCTATTAAAGCCACCTCCTAAATATTACCTAACTCCGTTCACTTCTTTCCATTAGTTTAGACCATGAATACCTGTAGCCTGGAATACTGCAATAAGTAGTCTCCTTCTTAGTCTCCTGCATCTTGTTTTGTCTCCTTCCAATCCATTTTTCCATACTGAAGCCGGAAGGACTCCTTTAAAAATGTAAAATTCTGTCGCCGGGCTCGGTGGCTCAGCCTGTAATCCCGCACCTTTGGGAGGCTGAGGTCAGTGAATTGCCTGAGCCCGCGGGGTCGAGACCCGCCTGGGC
>NW_007252147.1:1599000-1600045 GCF_000164805.1 Carlito syrichta
AAAAAAAAAAAAAAAGTAAAATTGGATAATGTCTGTCCTGAGCTGAAGCATCAGTGGGGTTCTACTCTCTTTACATAATGCTCAATAACCTTAATGTGTCCTTCAATAGCCTCCATGATGACTGTACACTTCAAAAGCATCAAACTCCTTGTATTTTATTCTAGACTTTGCTCACTAAACTTTAGTCATACTGGTCTTTTTCTGGTTCTTTAAGCACATCATATTCTTCCTAGCTTTGAATACGCTGTTGTCTCTGTCTAGAATGCTTCTTTTCTGCTTTCTCCACCCACAATGATCATTTCCATGGTACTAACTCCATCTTACCTTTCGGTGTGATCTCTGTCTCCTCCTCTCTCCTCATATATATAAAATGGCTATGAGAGGAGATGCCCCCAAAATCCAGAATTTATGTATAAAAATCATATATTTATTCTTACATGTTTAAACTTTAATCACCTTCAAAGTACTCTCCGTTTGATGTAATACACCTATCAAGACATTTTTCCATTGCTCAAAACAGATTTTGAACCCGTCAATTTGGATGCCTTTTAGTGCTTCTGCTGTTTTTTGTTTTTACCTCTTCCACATCGGCAAATCATTTCCCTTTGAGGACATTTTTCATCCGGGAAAACAAACAAAAAGCTGCGTGGGGAGAGACCAGGTGAACAGGGAGGTGAAGCATGGGAGCCACATCGTTTTTGGTCAGAAACTGCTGAGCATTCACTGTAAGATTTGTAGAATTTGCATATTAATACATCTTAAATTAACTAGATGTCTATACTACTATAAGTGCACTGGTGGAAAAAGAGTAGAAAGCTAAGATAAGGAATGGAGCCGGGCTCGGTCGCTCAGCCTGTAATTCCACGCCTTTGGGAGGCTGAGGTGAGTGAATTGCCTGAGCCCGCGGGTTCAAGACCCACCTGGGCAACTTGGTGAGACCTCATCTCTACAATAAATAAAAAAATTAGCTGGGCATGGTAGCGCGCACCTGTAGTTCCAGCTACTTGGAAGGCTGAGGCGGAAGGATCGCCGGAGCCCAGCAGGT
>NW_007252147.1:1600065-1618372 GCF_000164805.1 Carlito syrichta
CCGGGAGCGGCCACTGCACTCTAGTCTGGGTGACAGAGTGAGACTCCAACTCAAACAAAAGAAAAAAAGATAAGGAATGGGAACATTTGAACAGATATAGGCAAGACTAAGAACTTTGAACCTCCAGTTCCTCTTAATCTCCCTTGCTTGTGGAGGCAGTCCCTACTCAAGCACCTGGGAGCATCATTAATAGTTTAGAAGATTGGCAGTTTGAAGCCTAGACTCAGTAGTGGCCTAAAGTCAATGAGGTTGATATGATACAATTTCCCTAGTACTTGTATACTGTATAGAAAGTGGTCCAAAGGCTCAGGAAGATGGAAATGTGGAGATGCAATCTAATCAGCCACCTCCTAACCATAGCTCTTAGAAGAGTTCAAAGAACATTCTTTACGAAGGTGTTGAGAAATGTCATGTTCTCTGATTTAAATAGGAACTTTAGGATCCCTGAGTGGTAGGCAGAGTCCAGCTGATAGTGTTTTACTATCAGAAAAAAGGTAGGAAAAATTATCACAATAAGTCACAAGGATAGAGTAGAATCAGAATGTTTGCACAGAACTGTGGTGTAAGTTAAGCGAAAACAGGATCCATAGAAATGAAACATACCATAGCATACTAGAATATATTAATATATAAGTGGAAAAGTCTAGGTCTTACGGATATAAGTCCCTGTACTTGAGATTCATGGCCTCTTACTCAGTTCTCAGATCCAAGCCAGTTCCTAGATCAGAATCCCTTGATTGAGGGGGAGGTAGACTCTCTTTGAGAAAGAACCCTGCAATGTGGTCAGAGGTGTATATTGTGACTCCTCCCTTAAGCCCTATTTAGAAGGACCTATGGCAGAACATGGGTGGTGGGGGGAGGGTGGGGAACAGGTGGAGAAACTCCAGGCCTTTCTGCGGCTGTTAGATACTGGCTATAACCAATTATGATAATCCCTGTGGAAAAAAAGAATATATATATGAATGGAAGCTTATGAAGGCCTGGTGATAAATAGTGCTGTGATCCAATTCCTTTTCCAAGTGGGCACAGTGGGACTGTGAGCCCAGTTTTTTTCCCCCCTCTAAACCCAGAGTATAATGAAACTCCCTAACTCATAGAGTAAAGGCTGTTAAGGTAAGGTGGAAAGAGACAAGTCAATGTCCCTGCAACTACCTTCCTTCTTCCTTCCAATAAACTTAAGGTAATCCCACTTCCTTGTGAAAAACCATTCACATTACCCATATCCTTGTGGAAAATCGCATGATCCGAAAGATACAGGGGCAGTGATTCCTGTTATATCCCATATCCATTTTACTCATCTGTTTGGCTGGTGCAAACAACAGATAAGTCTTGCAGATAACTGTAGTTTATTGCAAACTTAATGGGGGGTGATGCCAACCCAGCTGCAGGTTCTGAAATGGTATTGTGACTAAAATTCATAGTCACTGGCAACAGCATTATTGACCTAGCAAACATGTTTCCTATCCATGTTCTTATTAGTAAGGATAATCAGAAGCAATTTTCTTGCTTTCATGTGGCGAGAATAGCAGTAGTCCTTTCCTGTTTTACCTCAGGGCTACATCAACTCAATTTTCCTCTCTGTCTTAAATCAGTCTGGGCAGATATATTTATAGTCTTGCTATCTCACAAAATGTAATGGAGTTCTATTAATCATTATGCTAACTGGACTTGGAGAGTAGAAAAGAACAAGTACCTAGAGACATACCAGAGAATGAGATTAGAGAATTCAAGAAACTGCCAATCAGGTGAAGTCCAGAAACAATGGTTTGGAGCATATTAAGATGTCTCCTCTAAAAGCGGAGACAAGTTGTTGTGTATTGCACCAACTAGTCATCACAATAAAGGGGCACAGTTGTGATGAGCCTTTGTTGATTTTGGAGTCAACTTATACCAGATTTAGGTGTGCTGCTCTAACTACTGGGTAATCTGTAAGGTTGCTGTTTTCATTGTTGTGGAGATGTGTGTGTATACAGTAAAATTTACCACTTTAACAATTTTAAGTGTGTAGTTCAGTGGCATTAAGTATATTCACATTGTTGTACAACTGTCACCACCATCTATCTCTAGAACTTTTTATCTTCCCAAAATCAAACTCTGTTCCCACTGTACAATAACTCTTCACTCCCCTTTTCCCCCAAACCCTACAACCACTGTTTTACTTTCTGTCTCTATGAATTTTATGACTGTAGGGGTCTCATATCACTGGAATCACAATATTTGTCCTTTTGTGCCTGGCTTATTTCATTGAGCATAATGTCCTTTAAGTTTCAGTTATGTTGTAGTTTGTGCTAGACTTTCCTTCCTTTCAAAGGCTGAATAATATTTCATTGTATGTTTATGCCACATTTTATTTATACACCCAACCATTGATAAACATTTGGGTTGTTTCTACCTATTGGTTATTGCATAATGCTGATATGAACACTGGTGTTAAAATTTCTTTAATGATGGGTATCTTAATTTGCTTCACCATAGTAAGGTTTTTACTATATATATGTATCCCACAGCACCATATTGTACACCTTAAATTTACAAAATAAAGTTTATTTTAAAAAATAAAATAACATATCTTTAAGTATTTGCTTTCCACTCTTTTGGGTATATACCTAAGAAGTGGAATTGCTGGATTATGTGGTGATGTTATGTTTATTTTTTTGAGGAACTGCTATATTGCTTTTCACAGTGATGCATCATTTTACCTGCCCAAGAGCAATGCACTAGCATTCTAATTTCTCCACCATCTTGCCAATGCTTGTGACTTTCTGTGTATGTGTATATTTTTAATAATGATACCCTAATGTGTGTGAAGTATCTGCATTTCCTTAATGGTAGTGATGTTGTACATCTTTCCATAGGATTATTGGTCATTTGTAAATCGTCTTTGGATGAATGCCTATTCCAGGCCTTTGCCAGGTTGTTAGTTTTGAGTAGACCCTGAAGCAAAAAAAAAAAAAGCTCTGCAGCAGATTCAGGATACTATGTAAGTTACAATGCTATTTGGACCATATGACTGAGCGTATCTACTATCAGAAGGGTCTAGAGCTGGTAGAAATGTTATGTGGGCCCTTTTGTAATCCCCATAAAAAAATTCCCCAGCTTATAGTCATAACATGTTGAAGACAGGCTATGCCCTGTCACATGAAATTTCCTATTTGGAATACAGCTGTGAGCTTGCTCTGGTTGATACTGAATGACTGACATCAAATGGCTACTTGCTCTGATCTGACCATTACGAACTGGGTAATATTCGATCCACTAAGCCATAAAACTGAATGCATACTCCAGCATTTTACTCTTAAATGGAAATGGCATATATTGAGATGTGGTCTTGGCAAGTCCAGGAAGCACAGACAATATGTGTAAGCAGGCAATAAAGATTTCCATGATACTTGTTTCCACTGCTTTGACAGTATACTTCTTCAGCCTTCTGAGAGAATTCTCTTTACTAGTTAATGAAGGAAGGAAAAAACCTCAGGTTTGATTCATGGAAAGATCTTAATTGATTGTCAACATCAGTCAGAAGTAGACAGCTGTTGCATTAGAGCCTGGAAGATACAGTAAAGGGAACTTTTTCTGGTGGGTAGAACTTGGGGCAATATATATAGAAGATATGAGTTGAGATACAGATTTACACTAATTCAGAGAGTAGTGGATAAGAGGTTGGCCAACTTGGTCTTGGAAACGAAAGACTACTGATAAGGTCTAAGGAAGATGAATTTATTTTATTTTTGAGTTGGGGGGGTCTTACTCTGTAGCCCAGGCTGGAATGCAGTGGCATGATCAAGGCTCACCTCGGCCTCGACTTCCTGGGCCCAGGCAATCCATCCCCTCAGTCTCCTGAGTACTACTGGCACATGCCACCACACTTGGCTAATTTTTAAATTTTTTGTAGAGACATGGTCTCACTGTGCTGCCTAGGCTGGTCTCAAAGTCCCGAGTTCAAACAGCCCTCTCACCTCAGTGGAAGATGAGGTGATGGAGCTTGGATGGAACTCTCAAAACAGAGTCAATGTGAAGATAGCTATATGCCATATAAATATTTAACAGAGAGCATCCTCTATAGAGTAGGCTCTCAATAATCAGGTAAACAAGATGGACTTTTAGTAGATGTGAGGAGTAGTTAAAATGTACTTGACACACAACATGAATAATTATACATCAGTTGGAAGAGACAGAGCTAATGTACCTATAGCAATATGAATACATCTTAAAAACCCAGTGCTAAGTGAAAAAACTAAGAAGCACGACCAGGCATGGTGACTCACGCCTATAATCCCAGCACTTTGGGAGGCTGAGGTGAGAAGATTACCTGAGCCCACAGGTTCGAGACCATCCTGGACAACTTGGCGAGACCTCATCTCTACAATAAATCAAAAAATTAGCCAGGCATGGTGGTGCAGCTACTTGGTTCCAGCTACTTGGAAGGCTAAGGCGGGAGGATCACCTGAGCCCAGCAGGTCGAGGCTACAGTGGCCATGAGTGTGCCACTGCACTCCAGCCTGGGTGACAGAGGGAGACCCTGACTCAAAAAAACACAAAAACAAAAAACCTAAGAAGCAGAATGCTCTAATGGTATTTTAATATTATAGATAAGTGCATTAAAAAACAGTATATTTTAGAACACATTCAGATAAAAATATACATTAAAACACACAAAATATTTCGCTATTTTAGGGAGAGGGGAATAAGAATGAGGATAATAGGAAATCGGTCAAAGAGTAGGTCTACGCAAAAACTGATGACAATATGCCATACATTCATTAATATGATCACCTCAGCAACTCTATAACTAGGGCAAAACAGAGAGCGTGAAGAACCTAAAAGAATCAAGAAGTTAAAGTTGTAAGAACATGTTTTTCTTCCTCTGGCATTTAGGATTCTGGTAGATGACTTTATTCAAATGACTGGACGTTCATTTAGGTCTTTGAATCTTGAGCAAATGGCACGCAGAAGCATGCCAGTTTAGAAAGTGCTCATAGTGCAGTGGCACTGGCACTGAGAGTCCAATGGTGGCAGTGTCAATGGGTGCCAAAGTCTCTGGTGGCATCCTAAATAGACTGCTCCTCGCCCGGAGAGTCCTGTAGCAAGTATTCCTTCATTTCAGAGTTTTTTCTGGCCCTAGGACTCCAGTCTTTCTGCTGATTCCATAAGCAATCCTGTTTTCCTCCTATAAATTGTTTTCTGCTTAAGTTAACCAGAGGAGATTTTTGTTTACAGCTAAACAGCCATGGCTGATACCTCCAAGCCCTAATTGAGTCTTGGAATATGACTAGCCTCATCATTTGGCCTTCAGTCCCTTCCTATTTGTCTATTCTAGATAAAGCCAGTGTTTCAATTTCATGCATGAGCCTTTGCTCACACAGCCAATAAAGCTGGTGTGACAGATTCCAGGAATAAGGCTTAGAGTGGTGTTGAATGAAATCAGCATCTTATTTGCATTAATTTGGTATTTGCTGTATTGGCTTTCTCTAAGCTATTACATTACTGTCCTTTAAGTATTACCACACTATTGAATTAGGTTGTTGTTAGAAAATGTCTACTTTCTTTCTAGAAATATCAGGAGAGAGCAACCAGTTGCCACATGGCAGTTTTTTCTGCAAAAGAAAGTGGTTCATAATTTTATAATAATCTATATCAGTGCTTTAATTCCATGGAATTTTCAATCCTTCCCAGGGGTTTTTAGTATCACATATTGCTGGAAAGTTGTGTGTCACAATGAACCATTAAATGACCTGATATAAAAAGTCACTAATGATTTTGATGTGTCACTGCTGTTCTAATGAATAGCTCGCATACTGAACATCTGAAATTCTTATTAAACACATATATGTAGGATACTGGTTTCTATTATCCATATCTGTAAGGAATATATGGATTAGTAGTATTTTAGCCTGAGAACAAATGACTTCTTATTCCTATTAAATAAGTTAATTACTAGCCGGGCTCAGTGGCTCAGCCTGTAATCCTGAGCCTTTGGGAGGCTGAGATGAGTGGACTGCCTGAGCCCGCAGGTTCGAGACTCGCCTGGGCAACTTGGCGAGACCTCATCTCTACAATAAATCAAAAAATCAGGCGGGTGTGGTAGCGCATGCCTGTAATTCCAGCTACTTGGAAGGCTGAGGCGGAAGGATCGCTGGAGCCCAGCAGGTCGAGGCTGCGGTGGCCGGGAGCGGCCACTGCATTCCAGTCTGGGCGACAGAGTGAGACTCCAACTCAAAAAAAGAAACAACAATAAGTTAATTACTGATAATACATTAATAATTACATATGTTTATCTGCATTATTGGTATCTACAATTTGCTTTAGCCTCAGAAACTGCTGAAAACATCCACATACATACCATCAACATGATTAAACTTTGTGCATAACAGCAAGAAATTTGATGTATTTTCAAATATAGTTTTTCTTGTTTGAACCCTCAAAATCTTACTGAAAGCAATAAGAAAGGATTCACTAAACATTTCCCAGTCAAAAATGTATGCTTTCATACCAATTCAAGGTGTTTTACCATTGTATTTTTAAAAATTTACAATTTCATTTTAAGACTATCACATGGTAACTCTGGAGAGTAGTGTGAAGATGAAGACCCAGTGCCTGAGCTCCCATGAAGACTGGGATCTCAAAGTAAAGTTCTCTTTTAACAAGACTGAAGTCTGTAAAACATCTATTTTAATGAAAAACTTCAGCCTGGCCCTCAAAGTTTTCTAGTTCCTAATCTAATGTTCTGATGTTCTGACATATTTCCTCAAAACAAATGGAAACTATGTTAAGATTCCTTAAAAGTACTTATCTTTTCAGATAAAATCTGACTAGATATTTATTCCTGAAATAATTAAATTGGTTAGGACATAGTTTCATAGTTTTTGTTTAAACAACAACAAAAAAACACCATATCATACTGAAAAAGAATATTAATTTGTGTTTGAACTTAGGTACAGAACCATGCTAGATTTAAATTAACAACTAGGATTAATTTATTATTTAAGAAAATGGGAACGAATCAATAATAACCATATCCAAATGGCTAACATGTCAAAAAGTAAATTTTACTATTTTCTTATAAATATGTGGTTAATTCTTCTAATTTCTGGAGTGAAAACACAACATGGGCTAACAAAAATACCTAGATTAGGATGACTATTAGGAGAGAAGAGCGGGAAAATGGCTAAGGACAAAAATATGATTCTTAAAATTTCTAATCAAATAAAAAAGATAAAAATTTACATAAAAATAAGGGTGAAACCATATCATTGAATCACTTTTCCCCATAGGAATCATAGTGGTTGTTCAATGGGCTCATAGGCAGAAATTCAACAATGTGAACTTTTCTTCACCAAGGCTGATGTGGCTACCATCCCTGGTGACTGACAAAGCTGCCAAGAGCAGAAGCCAACGCTGAGCTCCAACATGGCAATGATCCCTGGGGGGTCAGTTGGAGCAAGCCAGGATTATCCTCTCAGGGGTAGACACATATTCTAGATATGGATTTGCTGTTCCTAACAAATGTTCTCTGATCATTAAACGTACTTAACACACAACATGAATAATTACACATCATGTAGAAGAGTTAATGTACTATAGCAAGCAATGAACTACGTGAACACAGAGAGAATATTCACACAATTTTTGTAAAATACTGAGGCTATAAAAATAAAGAGAAGGCCGGGCGCGGTGTCTCAGTCTGTAACCCCAGCACTTTGGGAGGCCGAGGTGAGAGGATTGCCTGAGCCCGGGGGTTCAAGACCAGCCTGGACAACTTGGTGAGACCTTGATTCTACAATAAATCACACACACACACGCACACACACACACACACACACACACACACACACACACACACACAAAACTAGCCGGGCATGGTGGCATGCTTCTATAGTTCCAGCTACTTGGAAGGCTGAGGTGGAAGGATTGCCTGAGCGCAGCAGGTTGAGGCTGCGGTGGCCATGAGTGTACCACTGCACTCCAGCCTGGGCGACAAGAGTGAGACTCCAACTCAAAAAAAAGAAAAAAAAAAGTAAGGGGAAAACGATCTTTGACAGATTTACCCTAAGTTACTTCCAAGACCTAAATGTTTCATAGGTAGCTTAAAACATTGATGAACTCGAAGTACAGCCAGGTTGTGTAGTCCTTAGAATTTTGTTTCCTAATAGCTCTTCTTTATAAGTTTTTATATGTATAAAATGGAATAAATTATTAACACTATGGGCTATTACATATACAATATCCAGGAGAATGTACCCATTGACATTCCTTGGAAATCATAAACAATTCCAAAACAACTATTAAAGAAATGAATTATCTTAATTTGAGCCAATGCCAAAGCTAAAAAGCATAGCCAAAATATCTATGGTCTAGCAAGGAGGCACACATATGTAAGAACTACAGGGGGGAGGACCTCAAAAACTGAAATTTATTTATGGAAAATTGTGTATTTATTCTTACATGTTTAAACGTAGTCGTCTTCAAAGTACTCTCTGTTTGATACAATATGCCTATTGAGATGCTTATTCCATTGCTCAAAAGTTTTTGAACTTGCTAAAAAATGATGCCTTTTAGTGCTTCTGTCATTTTTTGTTTCCCTCTTCTACATTGGCTAAACATTTCCCTTTGAGGAATTTCTCAATTCAGGGAAACCAAAAAACAGTTGCTGGGGGTGAGATTGGGTGAACAGAGAGGGTGGGGCATAGGCGTCATGCCGGTTTTCGTCAAAAACTGCTGAACACTCAACACAGGGTGGGTAGGTGTGCTCGTTAATCACCCATCATGAAACGGGCAAACACGTTGAAAGAATCTCCAAAAAAACCAAAACAAAACACTGAAGCTGAATGCAGCGTCTCACAACAACATTAGTTGGTACACTGATGCCGATGGATTCCTAGTACACTTACCTAAGGGGAAAGCCTGTTCTATAAGGGCCCGCCCTCCCAAAAATAATTCCGGTTTTTTTGCGTTCCCCTCATAAACAGCAAAGAGATATCCACACTACTCACAGGAAGTCCTTGTTTTCCTGGTAGCCCAACTTTTCCAGGGCTTCCTGAAACACCATCTGCTCCATGGGATCCTTGCAAGCCTTTTGGCCCAGGAAGGCCTGGAAGTCCCTTGATAATTAAAAATTACTTGGATTATAGAGAGATGCTGAACAGATATTCAAATTTCAAATGCCTTTTTATTTGTTGAGGTGGGTAGTTTACATTTTTGTACCCTCTTCTGGGACAAATTTTTCTGTGCCCTGGATTCACTAATGGTTTACTATTTGGGTTCAACAGATAATTGTCTTTAAAAGTTCCCCAAACAAAAATGCCTAGCTAATCAACAATTTACTGTGTAACATTTTGAAGCTTAGTCTAATTCTGGTATTTCTTATTGTGTCAGCCCATGGTTATACAGCTGTGGAGAAAAGATCAGTTAAATGCACCTGTCAGCTTAAGGTACAGGCTGTATCATTAGCCATCTGCAAAAACTATATTGTTGTCTCTACTTTTGGGCAACTGGATTTTCTCTATAGGTATCTCTGATTTGAGTGTGCTTATAATTTACATTCACTTTCTCTCTCTCTTTTTTCCCCCAAACCAACATCAAAGCATCAAAGCCTTGGCTAGAGGAACGCCAGTAAGAAGTCTTTGCTAATGAGTCAGTCAACACATTTCTCCCTGACCCGAGATGGAAACTGATGACTAAGGTAAAAATTAATCTTTGTCTCTGATGAAATTTTTTTTAAAAATTTTTAGTTGCCAGAAGAATGAGACATCGAGTCCTCCAATTAAAATCTAGTTCATTTCTGCATTTGGCAGTAATAGGAAACTGTCAGGGGAGGTGGGATGGGATTGGCAGGTGAGGGAAACTGCTCGGGGAGGGAGGGGCATACCTCATCAACAAGGGTACCTGCATGATCAATGTTTGTATACCTTACCCTGAATTGTACCCCACATATTTATAAAAAAAAAAAAAAAAATCTAGTTCATCTCTTTTCAGTGATGCTTGATATCTCTGACCACTGTTCATTCATTTAGTCACGATTCCAAGTTCCCTGTTTTTCAGTGGTTCATCCTCAGAGAGTCGGATGAGTCCACCAGGAGGGCTCCATAACATAGGAAAATAGCATCCTTTAACCGCAGGGCCTAATATCTAAATAGCAAGTTTGGCTTGGAGTTCATGGTCATATTTTCTCCCTCTGTGTTCCAAAATGGGCTTAAAATTTTTTCCAAGACAATCTGATTTATCCAACATGACATGGTTGGCTCCAAGCTTTTCTGCTTACTGAAGTTGCCAATTCCATTTAGAAAATCAAGAAAGATGAAAGAGGCCTGCTACTTACAGGAATCCCATGTTTCCCAGAAGGACCAGGAGCTCCTTTTTTTCCCTTATGACCCTAAAAATGGGAAACACAGTTGTCAATTGATCGTAATAAACCCACTTAAACTAAGCCATAGAAAAGAACACCGAGACCTAGATGCTAAGTTGTCTGTCACTGAAGCTGCCATTTAACTTTCCTGGGAGTCAGCTTCTTTATGTGAAAATAAGAGAGTCTGTCCAAATCATCTATGAATTCCCTGCTAGCTCCAAATTCTATAATTTGAGAACTTAAATCATAGTTCTAAAAGGGAACTGAATAGATTACTTAACAAAATATCCTCACTCTCAGGAAGGACCTTCATCTCTTTTTGAAAGTGGCTAACTATCTGGAGCGTATTGGACAGCATGGATCTGCACAATACCTGCAACTGCCACTTGCCTATCCTGTAATGTTTCAGGAGAGAGAAAGAGTGAGAGAGACAGAGAGAGAGAGAAAGGGTGGGGGGGGAGGGGGAGAGAGAGGGAAGGAGAGAGAAAATGAGAGAGAGAGAGGGGTGCTAAATACTTAATTTAGCAAGCATTTATTGAGTATCATGTATCAGGGACTCTGTTATGTGCTAGGAATGCAAAGGCAAAGTTCCCACTCTCACTTACAGTGTAGTGAAGGACACGAACCAATAGCCTAAAATGTGCTTCTCTGGAAGTACAGACAGAAACATACTCATGACTCAAGGAAAATATATTTACTTCCCACAGAATTGTTTGTTTTTCCATGTACAAGATGTTTTAAATCATAATTGATTTAGCACTAACTGGTCTGCCAGGATAGTTAGGAACTTTGCCCTTGCAAATCATGCCATTGTTCTGATGATACTCTAAAAGTATTTTAAGAAGAAAAATGTGGAAAAGAGTGACCTGGTTCACAAATAAGAAAAAGAATCATATTGTCATGACCAGATATCATTAAAAGTTCTCCTAAACAGGATAACTCCATTAAAACAGGATGTTATTCAAATATGAAGACAAAATATGCCAAAGATTCAATTGAACAACAACAAACAACTTTAGTAGATGTTATATTTTCTCAAAATTCTCTTCTTAAGCACCTTAAGAAGAATAGTATATATTGCCATAGGAAAAAACATATTCTGTAGGAGATAAAAAAAATTCAACTTAGTTAAAATTTGATAATGGAGAGATATATATAAATCAAGAGTGTTACCTCTGATTTTGAAAACTATTTTACTTGTCTTAAAAGTTACTAATACAAGGTCTACAGATGAGGACTTAGAAAATGGGATAGTTGGTGATCTGGTTTAATTGAAATATACATAATTTCTGAAACATGATTCCTATTAAAAATGTCTTTCAGAACACAATAAAAAAGTGAAACAAGCAAATAAAGACTATTTTAAACACTGAAAAAAAGTTCTGATTTCAATTATTTTGAATAGTACCAATTAAATAGCATATGAATGATGAAGCTCAAATACATTCATCAGTGTGGTTTTTCCTTCACAATGTTGCTTTTTAGGTGAAGAGATATAACTGCTCTACACTTTTGATTTTCAAAATAGACTTTTCCTTGGCTTTTGAATTTCAAAACAATCCACTGAAACTTATGGTGGGCTAATAGTTTGGGGAAAAAATACATTTTCAGTTTCACAATCATGTTTTTTAAATACAAAAGCTTGATTCAAATAAGTCTATCTTTGAGGTTATAAAAGACTCAGGTCATAAAAGTTATGCCACAAAGAACAGACTGACAATAATAATAATAATAATAGGAGTTTTTCCTATGTAAGAGGATATAAACATCTGCAGGTAGAGGAAAGGGAAGAGGAGAAACAGAAGAGAAGCAAGATTTTGGACACTGACAAGATCACCGAGAAGGGCCCTTTACCCTATCCTGCTCTCAAGTCCTTGGGTGGGTAGAAACACTAACACTCCCAGATAAATTTGAGGATTTAGGCAAAGAGAGGATGCCTAGGGAGATCAAAGTCCTCATAAGAAAGTCATCAAGTATATTGAGTGTCAAAATTAAGCTAGAAATTTCTGCATGAGATGTCTAGGACACTGAACTTAACAAAATCTTTCTGAGTCCTCCAAGAACCCTGCATAGCATGGGGAGCAGCAGAATGTTATTTCTATGTGGCCAAGAACAGAAGAACATGGTCCTGAGAGCCCTATCTAAGAAGCCTTGTACCTGAGATGAGAAAACAGTTGTACATGACAGTATAGGTCAAAGTCCTTCTGCCAGGAGGGCCAACATAGATGCCAACATGGTGAGATGATGGCAACTGGGTACCAAAAGGGATGAAGTACATTTTGGTGGATGCTAGTATGAACAGATGACAAATGAAGACTAAACTCACTTCCTACTCCCCCTGTCCACCATTGCCATCCAGACTATAACTGCAAACTTGAGAAGAGAGTGAATGGGGAAAATGCTAAATCAAATGCTGGATATCTGTGTGAACGGTGTTAAAGGCAGTCAATTAATTAAATTTCTATCAATTAGTTTTCTACCCCCAAGCAGGGAAGGCATGTAGGACAGATGTTAAACTTTATAATAAAGAACAAAAACAAGGCTATATTTTTGCATAGCATACATGTATGTGAAAGTCTTATTCTAAACATTCAAACTACAAAATGGAAACAGGTTCACATTTTTTCCCAAATCAATTACATTTTGGGGTGACCATTGTGTTGAGGATTATTTCAGAAGAGTTGAATCTACATCTATGGGCCTATCATCAAAAAAACTAGAATGCTATCCAAACTTGGGTAGGCATCAGGAAGCAGCTCACATGTGAATAATATTAAAGGAATACTTTTAAAGTTTATTTTGCTAATTATAGTAGAAGTTATGGCAAAATTTCTCTATTGAACACTAGAAGTATTTAACAAGATTATGGTATCTGCTGTTCTTGGAAGTTGATTTCAGGAATGACTTTCTTATTACAATTACTGTCAACATAACTAAAATAAATTAGTCCAACTATAAGAAAAACACAGTCTTATAGTGGAAGTTTTAAACACATAATACATCACCAAAGTGTAAAGCATTACTACCTATTGTGAACTGAATGTCTGTGTAACCTCCCCCAATTTATATATTAGAATACTAACCCTAATGGTATTAGGAGGCGGGGCCTTTGGGAGATAATGAGGTCATGAGGGTGGAGTCCATGTGAATAGGATTAGTGTCCTTACGAAAGGGACCCCAGAGAATTCTCTAGTCCTCTTTCTGCCATGTGAGGATACACTGAAAAGCCAGCAGTCTGTAATATGGAAGAGGACCCCCACAGAACCTGGCCACACTGCCACCCTAAATCTTGGACTTTCAACCCCCCAGAATTATGAGAAATACATTTCTGTTGCTTATAAGACACCTAATCTATGGTACTTTGTTACAGAAGCTTGAACTAAGACAGTGCTTTTTTTGAATGTGTGTATTAAAAAATCTCAAAGTTGGAATTACTGGATAGTCTTATAACTGAACTAAGAACTAAACAGTCCTAAACACTAATCCTACACAGAGGTGGTCTGTTCAGTAGGAAATTACAGATTGGGCTAAAGGCAAAGAAAATATGTCGTCATATAAGGTGTTGGTGGATGCTTAATTGAGTTGGTACCATAGAAGGAAAAAGAAGCCAATCTTCAACTAATCCCCCAAGTTCAAATATAATAAAAGTAGAAGTATTTTATGTTACTTTCAAACTTAACTTACTCATATTATTTTATTTAAATATAAGTACCTCATAAATCAATGAACAGACTTTTCTGTCCTCATAATAGAAAAGACAAATGGATTTTATATGTAATTTTTAGACTATATAAAAAATCGTGCTTTCTCTTTTGGCTGAAAAACATATAGAGTGACCATTTAAAATCAGATCCATTTAAAAAGCCTTCTGTTCAATGGGACTATACCAGTTTACAAGACCACTAGAAAAGTAGTCTAATTCTTTTGATAAGGGACATAATTTTTAATGTACCATGTTAGTCCAAGCCCTTGTTTATTTTGTTTAAAAGAGGCTGAAGGACAGTTCTGTCTACACTTTGCTAATTCTAACCTCCTTTGGAGGGCAACTGTATAAAGAAAACATAGGCTTAAGAGTTAAGGAAGAATTACTCTTTTTTCCTTTAACTAAGACATTTCAATTCACTAAAATCTGTAATTTTGTTTTGGGAGGAAAATGAGATTTCGGCTTGATTCTTGGTCTTTGAAAGTCATTATAGGACAGTTTACTCACATTTGCATTACAAAAATCTTTTAAAAATGCAGTGGTTCTGCAATTGGTTTTGACTTGCTAAAGCTTTTTTATAGTTGCCCACAGTCTTATGCACAATGAATGAATTAGTTATCAAGTAAAATTAACCATATTTTACTTAATTTGTGATAGATTTCAACCCAACAGAAGGCTTTTGTGTAATAATGAAAGCTAGGAAATAAAGTTTCTAGTATTGGTTCTGTTGCTAATCAGTTCAGTGATTTTAGATAAATTAGAATCTCTTTCAGATTTAACTTTCTTCATCTGAAAAATAAGAGGGTTGTCCAGGTGATTTTAAAGGGCCATTTCCAAATCTAAAAAAACAAATTTAGAGCTTTGCCAAAACAATATGACAGTAACTGGACAGGACCCATCTGGCCGAAGAAGATGTCTTCAGTAAATGATACACAGTTGGCTGGGCTCGGTGGCTCAGCCTGTAATCCCAGCACTTTGGGAGGCTGAGGTCAGTGGACTGCCTGAGCCTGCGGGTTTGAGACCAGCCAGGGAAACTTGGAGAGACCGCGTCTCTACAATAAATAAAAAGAAAATTAGCTGGATGTGGTAGTACGCACCTGTAGTTCTGGCTTCTTGGAAGGCTGAGGCAGAAGTGTGCCCCAGCACTCCAGCCTCGGCGTTGGAATGAGACTCCAACTCAATAATAATAATAATAATAATAATAATACATAGTCAATATATTCTTGTAATTTTTAACACTATTTTAAACTCCAAGAGGCTTTTTAATGTACCCTTGGGTTATATTGGCCAGCAAAGGAAAAATTAGTTCCCCTGAATTATACAGAATTTAAACTGTGGCTTCTTAGAACCTTTCAGCTCCAAGATCCAAGAAGAGTTGACCATGCAAGCTGGACAGGCAGCTATAGTAAGATTATTTGATTTTCATTGGCACAATTTTAACATACACTAATTAGGATCAGAACATTTCTTCTTCCTGAGATCCATCAAAAAGGAAAAAGAACACTTGTAAATATGAAAGTACTAATTGTAAAAAAAAATAGATATTTTAAGATTAAATCTTGGAGAACACCTGCATTTTCAGACACTTCATGCAAATATAGGGAATCGCATGACAACATAGCAGTGTTCCAAGTTCACAGTTTTTTCCATGACTTTTTCCAAATTAGGTATTAAACAGTCTAAGCGAATGAGGCAACCATCTACTGTCTCTGCATTTTTTTCTTGTTCAGGTTTGTCTTCAATAAGATATTTTTACCTACTATTTATTGAATCTTACTCATCAAGAAATCTGACAGAAGGTTACTGAGTAGATGCCAAGGCTATTCAAAATGGCTTCCATGTGAGTGAATATATTAAATTTAATGTATTTATATTAAATAAGTTTAATATATCTGATTCAATTCCATTTTATGACTTCTACAAATGGGAAACAAAAGTATAGATGAAGACTGCTTAACAAATTAGGAGAAACATGATCTCAAATTCATTACTTTTTATTCATACTCATCTAATTTATTATGAAACTATGGTAATGTTCTTAAGAATTTAATTTAAAATCAATAGCATGTGAAGTCAGAATGCCATTAAAAGTAGGAGAACAATGAAAGTGCAAATGACAAAGCCAGTTGCTATGCAAGGTTGAGTCAATGTCAGTCCACAGGGGTAGGGAAGACTAAATTCAACAAATCAACAGATTTTTAGTTTGTTTAATAGCAACTAATTGCTTTGTCTTATGAAAAAAAAAACTTTTAAACCAATTGTAAGTCTGTGAACCACAATCAAACTGTTATTTCTCTTTACATTATGACAAAGATTCTTTGCTTGGCCAGACTTTAGTCAGGCTCCTGAACCTTCTAAACTTATCTGTGCACTTTCTTGTAACCAGTTTTAGCAAAGAACTCCCTGCTAAGTCAGTTTAGCGAAAATCCCCACCCTTGATACCTGATCACCTTGACATCTGATATCTAATTGGTTTCCTCATCCTCTACCATCCCTCGGGTGAAGTCTGATCACCCTGGCCTGTTTTCAGCAAGAATCTTGTTGGGTCAGTTCAACTAGAATCTCCCTTACTCTTGATGTTCCTTCTTAGTAATTTTCCATTTACAGACACCCACCCTGCTCCTTGGCTATAAATTCTCACTTGCCCATGCTGTATCCAGAGTTGAGCCCAATATCCCTCCCCCCCTGCCAAATTCCATTGTATTGGTCCCTGTAGCAATTGTGATAGTCCCGGATAAAGTCTTCCTTACCATGCTTTAGCAAGCATCATTAAATAAAAAAAACTTTTTTTTGAGTCGGAGTCTCACTCCCTGCCCAAGCTGGAGTGCAGTGGCACGCTCACAGCCACCCCAGTGTCAATCTGCTGGGCTCTGGTCATCCTTCTGCCTCAGCCTTCCAAGTAGCCGGAACTACAGGCGTGCATACCACGCCTGGTTAATTTTTGATTTATTGTAAAAATGAGGTCTCTCCAAGTTGCCCAGGCAGGTCTCGAACCCATGGGCTCAGGCCATCCACTCGCCTCGGCCTTCCAAAGTGCTGGGATTACAGTCTGAGCCATAGAGCCCGGCTGAATAAATTTTTAAATACTTCCTTACACCAACTATATAGTTTTGACTGACATGCTTTTCACTTTACAATGCTGGTTTTAAGGCTTGTTGGTATTTCTGCTTGAAACCTTAAGAAGAAACTATTAGTTTAGCAATTTTCACAAACTAATTGCCAGACTTAGGCAATTTTCACAAAGCCAGAGGAGGTTGCTGGTAAAATAGAAAAAGTGGATAACAGTCAAAACATGTGAAGGGATCTATTATATGTTTTAGCACAATTACTGAAAATACCCTGTTTAGAGGCCTATAGTGATCCCTATTCTGAAGGGATGAATGATCGTTTATATTACAATAAATAACAAATCAGCAATCCCCTTTCTTTCTAAGCCAACAATAAATTTCAAATTGTCTTAAAGAACTTCAACTTACTTCAGATCCTCTCTCTCCTTTTGGTCCTTGTTCACCCTGGTCACCTGGCTCGCCCTTTAGTAGGAACCAAAACAAATCACATATGAAGCAGAGGACAAATAAGTTATATTAATGTTAATTTTTTAAAATGCCAGAATTACAAAGAATGTTTTCAAAACATACTGGGGGCCCTTGTTGTCCAGTGGCACCTCTTAGTCCTGGTATACCCACATGACCCTAGGAATAGAAAAGATTATATTATTAATGCAGAGACATGTGATTTCAAAGAACAGGATATTGTCACTTAAAATGGTAGCAAAGTGTTAGAAAACTCAATTTAAATAGCATAGAGATTATGATTCTTCTTAGAACTAGAACATAACAGATGCTGGATATTGTGATGACTGAGAAAAGGTACAGGATTTTTTAAAATGTCAGTTAATGTAGTGAATTGAATGGTGTCCTCCCAAAAGATGTGTCTATGTCCTAATCCCCAGCACCTGCGAATGTGATCTGATTTGGAAAGAGTCTTTGCAGATGTTGTTAAAGATCTCAAAATGAGATTACCCTAGATTATCCATATAGGCCCTAAATCCAATAAAGAGTGTCCTTGTAAGAGACACAGGAGACTGACACAAACAGAGGGGAAGGCCAGGTGAAGACGGAGGCAGAGATTGGAGGGATACAGCCACAAGAGAAACTGGAAGAGGCCAGGCTCGGTGGCTCAGCCTGTAATCCCGCGCCTTTGGGAGGCTGAGGTGAGTGGACTGCCTGAGCCCTCAGGTTCGAGACCCGCCTGGGCAGCGG
>NW_007252147.1:1618640-1620450 GCF_000164805.1 Carlito syrichta
AAAAAAAAAAAAAAAAAAAAAAAGAAACTGGAAGAGGTAAGACCTTCTAGAGTGAGTGTGGCCCTGCTGAAACTTTGGTTTTGGATTTCTGCTCTCTAGAACTGAGAAAATTAATTTCTGTTGTTTTAAGTCATTCATTGTATGGTAATTTGTTACAGCAGCCTCAGGAAGCTAATATAAGTCAATAACAAGGGAATAGAGTTTGAAAACAAATGCCTTTTTTCAACCTATTCCATTTGTAAAGTGTAGTATACTCTCCATCTTTACAAACTACATTCATAGCTTTTGGATAGCAGATTCACTGGCTGCACACTGGGAGCAGTTACTGTACACAATACCAAGAAACATCAAATGACTCTGACATTTCAAGTCATCACCTTCGTCCTCCTAAGAAGGAATGCTGACCTACCACATTTTCCTTTGCAAGTGTGTAAACAGAAACTAGCTACAACCCAGGAGCATGCCAGTTGAGAGTTATGCAGGAAGAATTCTGCATGTAATCTCTTTTATCTCTTTTTCTATTGTTCTCTTCCCTCAGAATCTTTTCTTCCTACCTCTGTATATTACATAAAGAATGCCTTGGGAAAGACAGTTCACCAGGCTCATCTCCTTTCTCTGGGTTAGAAGAAGGGACTGCACACACAAGCTGAGAAAATTTATTTTCACAGAAAGGTCAACTGAAACCTTCTTTGTTTGCATTCCGTGAGGTAAATGTTTACGATTTTAAGTTTCAACTTTCTGATAAAGGAAATGAAACCTGTTTGAAGAAGTGAATAGTGACAGGAGAGAAAGGGTAGTTTGAAATTTTTCTCTCTGTATAGCACATGGTCACACTGAAGTGAAAATCATTACCATGCATGACCCCTTAGCAAAACATGAGCAGAGTCAGCAAATAATAGAATCAGGTCAACCAAGAGGAAGTGTAACACAAGTCAATATGAGTGTTTGTAGGTCATTTATCAAACAAGATTCAGGAGGGATGTGGCTGGTGAAAAGTTGTTACTTGCACAAAGTGAAGTGTGAGTGAGCATATGAGCAAACTACAAAACTCAGAACTATCACGGCCAATTACGGCTTTGCCACCACCACCTTGTCTGTAATTTTACAGGGTTCTTTTTTTTTTTTCAGAATGATCACGGAACAGCCAACTGCCTCTCTTGGTTTTGTGAAGTATGAATGCAAATCTCAGCAAGACAAACTAGTTTTCTAGAAGTTTTACTACAATTACTCCGGTCCATTTTATCCCAACAAAAATGGATAATGGTCATTTTTCCATAGTGATAAAAATTAAATATGCTATAGTAAATGCCATCATAAAATTATGTAGGAGAGGTTATGAAAGTGATGGAATTTGTCAGATAATATGAGTGCTGGGATGAGTTAGATAGCCAAAAGAAACCTGGAGAGGATTTTATAAGGGAAGTGATGATAAATTCAATCTTGAAAAATGAATGTTCCAGGCAGTAAAGTGAGGACATTTTGTTGGAGGAAATAGCATGGGAAATAAGTCGAGATTCATCTGACAGATCATGTTTAAGAGGAGAATGGACCTGAGAGGGCTATAACTGGGGACAAGGAGTCTAGTTAGAAAGCTACTGAAATAATTCAGGCAAAAAAAAAAAAAAAAAATGATGAGCACTTGAACTAAAGTAGGGCAACTACTTTAGTAACTAGATTCTAGAAATATTTAAGAGTCAAAGAAGTAGCTGATTGAATGTGAGAGATGAGAGAAAGAAGTGGGGAGAAAGACATACAGGAAGACAGAGAGAGAGAGAGGGAGGGAGGGAGGGAAAGAAGGAGGGAGACAGGG
>NW_007252147.1:1620589-1704593 GCF_000164805.1 Carlito syrichta
GGGTGTCGGGGGGGACAGAGAATGAGAATGAATTCATTTACTGGTTTGGATACTTGGATGGCTGGGGATGTGACGAGAGGAAGATTGGATCAAATTTGAGGAGGATGAGGTACTATGGCATGGGACACACCAAGTCTAAGGTACCCGTGACGATGCCCAATAGATATTTGGACATGCACGTCTGATGCTAAGGAGTGAAGGCCAGGTTGGGATTTAGTTACTTTACTATGAGTAAAAAGTCTATGGCCTTTGCCAAGCCAAAGGAAAAAGGAGTTTGAGATGCAGCATATTTTATACAATGTATTTCTGGGGCTGTCTCATACAAGTTTAGTTTGATTTAATGGTGGGTACATATTTCTGTTCATATCTTTAAAAAGTGGATGCTGTCAGAATAATATGTTTATTCCCATGTCCTCTGGTCCTCTCAAGCCTCAAATGACTTTATCTTGCCCTGTGTGATCTATAGTTTGAAGGATGACAGCTATAATTGTTTTTTCTTTTATTTTTAGTTGACATGAAATAATTGTACCTATTTTACAGCTGTGATTTACTATGTCTATTTTTATGCTGATTAAATGTTCTTAGCATATATGCCTTATATATGTGACTTCATGGAGACAGGAGCTGTGTCTGGGGTGTCCAGTGTTATGTCCATGGCACCTAGTTCTGCTCTTGGCTCATGGTAGACACTCAAATATCTGTTAAATGACCAGAGATTTAATTTTTCAAAATTCCTATCAAGTATAACACATAAAGTATGTCCGTATAAGTATTTATTATTAATATCAAACAAGACACTTGATTTTTGTCCTTCTAAGTTTCTTCAAAGGGAAAAGAGAACAAAGAACAGTGGGATTTAAAAAAAATATTCCAATAGTGTACAACCAAACAGAAAAAAAATAAGCACCATCCATTTCATTTTTCTTTCCTAGGATATTCATGAGTTCACTACAACTGTAAAGATGTTTGTGACTGTAAAAGTGTTTTTTAAAAACCTGATGATAAATATGATAAAATATACTGATACATTTTACAACATGGATGAACTTTAATAATATGATTTATTTTACCTGATACATGTAAAATATTATTATTATTATTCTTTTGAGTTGGGGTCTCACTTTGTCACCCAGGCATGGATGAACTTTTAAAACATTATGCTAAGTAAAAGAAGCCAGACACAAAAGGCTATATACTGTAATATGAAATATTCAGAATACACAAATCCACAGGGGCAGAAAGAACAATGGTTTCCAAGGCCTGGGAGAATAGGGAGCGATTGCTTAGTGGGAGTGGAGCTTCCTTTGGGAAGTGATGAAAATGTTCTGGAACTAGACAGTGGTAATGGCTTGCACATGAGGGAATTCAAGACACAGTACCCCCAAATATGGCACCTTCGCATGTTGACTATGTCAGGCTGAAGGAAGGTGAAGAATGGCATTTGCAGGAAGGACTTTCTTACCTTTCCCTGAGGCAAATCATAGGACTCTCATGCAAGAGGTGTCCTCCTTATACCTGGAGGAAAGGAGTGTCCTTATCTCCGAAAATAAAGGGATGCAGAGAAGAATCCGAATGAGCAGTCTTTGCTAAGTTTTCCCTGGTTTACCACTCTTATACCCTTGTTCTATTACATTCATCTATGAATTTCCTCTCTTCATCAAATCTAGCATAAATATGGGGTTTATCTGTTTCTTTCAGTCTTCATTTTCTTGTGAAGTCTCCCATGTTACATAAAACGTGCATTAAATAAGTCTGTATGCTTTTCTCTTGTTAATCTGTCTTTTGTTAGACGGGTCCTGGCCAAGAACTCAGAAGGGTAGAAGGAAAAAATATGTTTCCTCCCTTACACACAACAATGTGAATGTACTAAGTGCCATGGTATTGTATAGCTTGTAATGGTTAAAATGGTAAATTTTATGTTATGTGTATTTTCCCACAAAAATGACCAAAAAGCTTGGTGATAATGCTAACCATCAGTTTACCAAAGTGAAATCATAGTACATATAATATCCACATAGACAAATACTTTAAAATATCACCTGAAGCTGCTACAAGATAACCTATCTCTAAATACAGCAGGGTTTCTCTATGTAAGTCAAACTGTGCTGGTTCCCCATACTTGGCAGGGGAAGAAATATGGGCATTTTAAAATTTGGAGGTATTTAAGTAATAAAATTAGTGTGATTGTCTGGAACAAGATGGTTGACTGTTTAAAATAGAACCATCAACGAATGATAAAACAATCCCTAAATCCTAAGGACTTAGGATGAAATAAAATGGAAAGGGAGATGTGGATCAAACTAGTTTATAAAACAACTACAACTGAAAACTTCATCAAGGGTATACACGGATGGAGAAAGAGAAACAGATTCCATAGTGACTCTAGGGAAAAGCTTCCCTCTGATGAAGGATTTCTAAACGTCTCTGTCCAGAATAATGGGGGCAAAGTTTTTCTTCTGCTAGCTAGGTGAAGTGATGCTTTTCTTCTTCTAAAGGAATAGTTAACTACCCGTTTGCTAGTAAATATACTGATTTAGCTACCGAATGCTTTGTAATTGGTAGAAGTCAAAAGAAGATACTGCGAGAACTTGATTTTCCTGAGATTGTGTGTAGAAGTCATGCACAGAAAAAGTTGAGAAAGTTAAGGGAGCTCCTTAGATTATGCTGGAAGCCTTTGAGTCGACTTCCCAACACAAAGAAATGCAAATTTCAAGTAAATCCACTGGATCCCTTGAGTTAGGAGACATTTGTAGATACACATGTGATATAAATTGGAAACAGAACACATATAACCTTCTTAAAAATGTTTCTTTAAAAACTGAAAAATATAAAATGGCCATCACAACAATTTCATGAACATTTAGAGCTACCCTCAACATTTGCTTCAAAGAGAGTTTTAGAGAGCAAAAAAATTTTCAGATTCCTTTGGCTTGAGAAAATCAGTTTATTAATGACAGCTATCTATTACCTTGTCCATTCAGTATGACTAATATAAGTCTGCCTTTCAGAATGACTACAGAATTTTTACCTTGAGAGAAGGATGTGTGGAATTAATCACTTTGTCAATTAATTACTAAAAGTCTTTTATGTACAGGGCTCAGAGCTAGACATTGTACAACAAAGAAGGAAGCCATGTTCAAAGTAGAGAGCTAAAACACTTGCACATTAAAAAATAAGTAGCAAAAACACTAGCAACAGAAAATGGTAAAATATTTGTGTTGGTAACTTACATAAATAGTATTACAGGACAAGTTATTGGGTTGGGGAAAAAGGATTCTGAAATTATAAAGGACACATGGGATTCATGTATGTGTAAGTAAAGGTGACATAATATTCAAGACAGGCAGAGAATGTTATGAGCAAAGGAATAAGACAGGAACTGTAGACAGAGTTAGATGATGACCATTTCATTTAGCAACTGACACTGTAAATAGAGAGGGAAGAGATATAAGGTAGAAATATGGAACACGCTCAACACAAATGTGATTCTAAAAACTGATACTAAGTTCTACACGCAGTTTAGTGCATATGTAGCTGATGAAGTTGGTATTATAAAATCCCTCTAAGGAATGGAAGAGGATACGAATTAGGTCTTAAGCATATAATGGTATTCATCCATCCATTTGACAACTATTAATTGAATTCCTATGATATGATCAGAAATTTTGTGTTCTTGAAATTGGGGCATAATGACGAAAAAGAAAGACAAAATTTTATTCTCACTGATCTTACATTTTGGTGGAGGAAGACAGACAATAAACAAACATATTGAAAAGATAACGCAGCACAAAATGTCATGAAGGAAACTGAATAGTATGATACCCAGTGGTGGTTATAGATCTATTTTAGATAGGGCAGTTAGAGAAAGCCTCTTTGTAGGTAGCATATCAGCCAAGATCTGAATGATGAGAAAAATGCAGCAGGGGGAAGAAACAAAGAAAATTCTTAGAAAAAGGAACAGAAAGTAGAAAGAGCTAGGCTTCTTCTAGGTTTAAAAAAGTAAGACATCACTAGTTATCCCAATGTTACTTATTTTCATTTGAAATTGAGTAGAACCACAGAACACCCTACTCAAATTGAGAAGCAAGGTGTATAACTTGCTGTGATTACCTTATATCCCTCTGCTCCAGGTGCTCCTCTCTCTCCTTGTTCCCCCATTGGACCCTACAGAGACCACACACGATACAATCAATTTCACAGCTGGATTGAAGCATTTGTGAATGCAGTTGATACAATTAGTGTGTTTATTATTTTGGCAAAATATAAAACCAAAAATATATTAATTTGTTTAGTTTCATGAAATACTTTCAAAACATTGCATTTCAATGATACCGAGAACATGCCAACCACTGAATTATATAACGAGACTATCATAATGATTCTGCTAGGAAAAATATTTTAAAAGTGCAGCTTAATTAAACATATGAATTTTTAGATGAGTACAGTATGCTACACATGACACCAAGGTAACTTACATTTTTACTTACTGTTAAAACGATTGAAAAAGATTTAAGCAGGACTGTTCAGCCACTTAATTCCATTGATTATATAAGATTGTGTTTAAATGAGCTTTTAAAAAGTATCAGTAAATTCTTTAACAAAAATTCTATTGTCTATCCTTTAACCTGTGAGATTTTTAATTCTCAGGGCATAAATCAGTCTAATAAAAATTGTACTTGCTAATTTTTATCTGTAAGGCAGAAATTAACCTAACAACTCATACTTACTATTTCTAAATATTTATAATAGAAAATCTTTAATATGATAAACTGTCCAAATTATCTAGTCTAAAATGAAATAGAAATATCATTTATCACACACTAGAACCTACTGCTGAATAGAAACTTAAACTGAAATCAGTTGGCAGAACATAGAATTTATGATGGAATATTAATTAACAAAGTTTAACTTATTCCTGTGTGGATACAATTAAAAGACATAATACAAATAGAACAATCTCTGACTCTGCTTTAATTATTTAGAATATTCCTGGTTTAAGTTTCACGCCTGTCCCATGTCTACTGGATACAACTACATCATGTTAGCCTTTTAATATAGTTATTACATTTCAGCTGACATTCTTTGATATTGGCACACCTGAATCTGGGAAAAACAAGCACTGCTATACTCCACTTGCCGATTTTTTCCAATTTATTTCAACAGTTTTGCATTATTTTCATATAGTATCCTCTCTTAATGGTTTAGAGAGACTAGACTATATTTGATAAAGAAACTTACATATCCATTCAGATATGCCTGCCTCTATATGAGATGACTTCATTGAATCAGGAATATCTTAGAACCTTTTCTACTTCTAAAACAAAGTATAACTTTCAACCATCTCCAGAAAGCCAGTTCAAACGAACAGGAGTGACTATATAATCTGATCCTGTGCCTTAGAATTCTTTTATCCCATCTGATACCATGTAAAACATGGAAAATAAAACCAATTATAGTTATTTCTGTGAACTAAGAATTTCCACTTAACCTGTTTAACTCACACATGTTCTTTAGACATTGTTTTGGTCAAACATGTACCTAGAGACAGTTATTCAGATAATCAAAGCTACGATAGCTACTTCTCAGAAATCATGGTGGTTATAGCTGGCCCTTAAAGTGTTTCATTAGAAGATTATGTAGATCAATGATCTTTAAAGGTTATTGGTTCTAATAACTAGTTAGAGAGGTTTTGAAATCACTTGGCAACTGTGTGTAAACTACCACAAAAAAGTATACAGATTAGATTTTAAATACTTTAAGGATACATCTGAATGCGATAGTTAAAAAATGTTTACCCTAAAATGTCCAGAGTACATACATTTCTGGAAATCTTTGTAAAAGTTGCCACCATGCATTCAGTGATGAAAGTTCAACTTGGGAAGTCACTACATTAAACCTATTTATTATGCTAAGGATCTTGACCAGCATATTTCTCATATTGCAGACTTTCATGTCATTCAGATTCTATGATGGCAAACACTCCTCTCCTATCAAACCATGTTATAAAACTAATGAAATAAAACTCCTTGACAAAATGTAACTGGTGCTGTAAAACTATGATTGTATTTTGTATTTTGCATCTTGAAGCATCAAAATAATTTTAGGAAAAAACCTACTGGTTCACCTCGAGGCCCTGGTGGTCCTAGGACTGTGCTATCTTCTCCTGGGTAGCCCTAAAATGAAAATAATGATTTATAAGCAAAACTAAATTGATGAAGTAACCTTCAAGTGTACACAGCCTATGATTTTTTTAATGTTAGGAAACAGACCATTTGATTTCATCAGAAAGCTTTGACCTACGGAAATAAGCATATGATATCTTACAGAGTTGTAATTTGTATTGGGTTCTTCCTGGAAGTGTTAATCTGCTTTAATGACATAAGAAGCAACTTAGGAATTGTCAAACTGTCAGGTTTTCATAATATTTTAAGTCAAGAGTACTGTTATAGTTATACCTATGCCATCAAAAAATTTTAATATAAATGAGTCAGGTGTGGTGGTACGTGCCTGGAGTCTCAGCTACTGAGACTGAGGAGGGAGACTCTAAGAATTTGAGTCCAGCCTGGACAACATAGGGAGATACTGTCTCCAAAGAAAGAAAATAATTATAATAATATAAATGTGCTATAATTAATCATTTAATCTAGAGCCTTATAATCTCTTTAGATAAGTAATTATTTTTACTTTTATAAAGCTTTACAGATTGCAGAGCATTTTTACATATTATTTTGCCTCAGTCTTGAAGCAACCCATAGAGAATACTTCAGTAATTTATTTAAATGTTAGCTCTTTGATATTTATGTTTTTATTCTAGAATAAGTAAAATTTTCTTTCTTTTTTTTTTTGAGTTGGAGTCTCACTCTGTCACCCAGACTGGAGTGCAGTGGCTGCTCCCAGCCACCGCAGCCTCGACCTGCTGGGGTCCGGTGACCCTTCTGCCTCAGCCTTCCAAGTAGCTGGAACTATAGGTGCACACTACCACACCCGGCTCATTTTGATTTATTGTAGAGATGAGGTCTCGCCAAGTTGCCCAGGCAGGTCTCGAACCCGCGGGCTCAGGCAATCTCAGCCCCCCAAAGGCGTGGGATTACAGGCTGAGCCACCGAGCCCGGCTGTAAAATTTTCAATCCGAAAATTGCCTTCATTCCTTGAAAATGTTTCCATGCATTCTCTCAGGAAGAATTCTTAAATTCAGTGTTTAACTAGAGGATTAAAAAGTCAATATATATATACATACCTTTTCCCCTTTAGGTCCTGGCAACCCAGAGAGTCCTGGTTGACCTTGATGGCCCTAAAAAAGGACAAGTAGACACTCTCTATGTTATCTGTGCATGCTTTACTGAAAGCCACTTAACCCATGTTTTAGATATTACAGTATTCTGAAATATCAAAGGGATTTACTCTATAGGAGGATGAGACCTAAATATGTTAGAAAGATGTATCAGAGTGATTTCATAATTTGGATATTTGGAATTTCATCTTTAATATAAATATTTTCATACAAATATATATTGTGTATATTTTTTCAATTAGAAATGCTCACCCTATATCCTGGAATTCCTGGTTCACCCCCAGGTCCCATCAATCCTAAATGTCCCTAAAAATAAAGTAAATATTAGTGACAGAAAAAAAAATTAAATCATTAAACTTTCACTCCTATTACTTAAATTGTTATCTTTAGATTTTTAAAGGTTGAAATTCTACCTAGTCTGAAGTGGGAAAACAAAAAATAACAGCCCAACTTTTGTTTTTATTTTTTCACTGAACCACAAAAGGTGCCACAAAAAATGTCTTTTTGGTTTACTTCCAATATGAACATCCTTAATCACATCAAAACAAACAAACAAACAAACAAAAATACCCTTCAGTTGTCAGAATTCTGCTGGTCCCTAAAAAAATTCTTGGAAATGTAGTTTATATCTGTCAACGTTTGTGGCAGATGTAAGTCACTGAATATTGGAGGGTGCAGTCTGAGAGTTTCTGACATTGTCACTGTGGGATCCAGAGAATGCCATACTCATTGTTCATTTTAGCTGCTTTGATAAGTTTGGTTTTAGTCCTAGGTCAAAGTTGTTAAAACAGAAATGGCTGATAACCCATGTGTAATAGTCACCCTATGGTTACTCTTATTATCAGTATTTTACAGATAGGGAAACCATATAAATTAAAGACTAAACAGTAAATGCCTCTAGTCTACTGAAAAGATGACTCAGACAATTGAAAAGAAGCAAAATAATAATCTTTAAAAGTCCCGTATTTCATATTATCAAAAAGAGTTCACATCAACGTTCCTGTGTGAGTCTCAAAACAGATTGGAAATGAGGAAATTAAGGCACCGGATAGGTATGTGACTTGCCAAATATCACACTAAACCAGGTCTCTTGATTCTGAATGTAGAGGACATCCCAATTGATCACACTGCTTCACTATATTTGAAGACTTCTTTAAAGTCCCAGCTCTAAAAAAGTTTATAATTATTAACCATTGAGCAGTAAAGTTAGACTCATTCAGTTAAGATTAAATTTCAGTCTAAAAAATGAATTGGACAAATTTTTACTAATAAGAACTCAGGCATTATCTAGATGAATAATTTAGACTAGAATGTAACTACTCAAATCATACTACTAATTAAAAATGACATAAGAAAAGTTGCTAAAGTGATCTCAGTATATATTTGATTGAGATGGCTGAATGACACATGCTTGTTTCATTAGTCCCAAATCGAAAGCGGGGGGAGGGGGCGGAGGAGGGGAGAGGAGAGGAGAAAAGAAAGCTATTTGTAATACCAACAATGGTAAATAAATAAACATTATCAGTGGACCAATATTTTGTGATTTGAGACAGGAAACTAGGGCTGAAAATATGCAAAGGAAAACATGGCTGCAAGTACAAAAATGGTCTCAAAGAAGTTTCAAACTCTGAAATCAAGAGATTAAAGGATTTGGTCAGGATGACTAACTGAGAAGAGGAGTCAGAAGGCCTTCCTACTCTCCTGCTTGTGCTGGGATCTGAGAGTAGCAACATTTGCCTGGAGGAGCAATGAATGAGCATGGGAACTGGCCAGAAAAGCAGGCGGTGCGGAAGGTTGCTGCTGATTCCCAGTGACTCTAGATCCACTGCAACAAGAAATAAAAAGGATGATTCATAAAGATAACATGAATCAGGCTTAATGTACCTAAGGTATATTTTCAAAATAGTAGTCCCCCAAAAATAAGTGGGGAGAAGCTACCATGATGAGTAGACCTCAATAACTGCTTTCAGAAATCAATGAATTAAATAGTGAGGGAAAAAACCACAAAAAGTATGAGAGCTGTAAGGATTTGAGTATCTCAACTCAGTTAACAAGCTTTATCTAACAGACTCACTTAAAACAAGAATGCATAGTCTTTACGCAAAAGTTGAGCATATAACAGACCTCAAAGAAAATGTTAAGTCCCCAAAGCAAAAATCATATAGGTACATTCTCTAGCTACAATGCAATATAATGCAAAATAAGCAATCAATACCAAAAATAATCTACTTAAATCATAAATAAGAAAATCTTTAAAATAAAGCTTGCTAAGGAGAAAATAGAATCTGAAATAGAAGGCTATTTATAGGTAAATACTGGTAAAAACACTAAAATATGGGGGTTACGGTCAAACTATCACACCAAAAAAACCCCAAGTGGCTTCATATGCATGAAATAAATTAAAGAAATAAAATAAATGAGCTAGATATTTAATTCAAGAAGATAAAAAACTATAAAATAAGCCCAAAGAAAAGAGAAGATTAATATAAACAGAAATCCATAAATAAAAGTTGAGTAAAAAACAAAGTAGACTCTTTGAACTGACTAATAAAATAGCAAAATCTTTGGCAAATCTGATGAAGAAAAAGAAAAGACACAATAAAACACTAGGAACAAAAATAACAACATAACCATAGGAAAAAAAATTTAATGATAAGAAAATAGTAATTACAAGTTTTATCCATTAAATATAAAAATCTAGGTCAAATAGATGATGTTTGAGAACAAACTTTACAACTTTATTCAAGGAGAGACAAAATTTGAAAAGAAAGTTAAAGACTAATAAAATAACATCAGGCATCAGATTGTTTTAAAGGCAATTTTTATCAAATCCTGTGAAGAGCAGATAATATCTATGTTCTAAACTGTTACAGAGTACAGAAGAATATGGAAAATTTACCAACCCATTTTATAAGGCTTGCTTAACTCTTATACTCAAACCCAACAGGGTAGTACACACTAAAAAAAAAAACCAAAACACAGCCCTATATTTTGCTTACAAATACAGATACAAAATTCCTAAGATGAACTAAACGCAATAAACAAAAATAAATCTCTTAAATAAAATATTAGAAAAAATGAATCCAGGAAGCATTAAAAGAATAATAAAATCATACCTAAGTAAGATTTATCCTAGGAATGCATGGTTGATTCAACTTTTGAAATTCTATTAATGAATTTCCTTATATCAACAAAAGAGAGAAAGCAGGGACTTACTGAAACAAATATTGAAAAAATATTTGATCATTTAAAAAATTTTTTAGCAGTTCAATATCTACTCTTGATCCAAACTCTCACTTAAAAAGGAAATTTCTTTAAAATAATAAAGGGTATGTTTAAAAAAACAATTGTAAACAACACTTGACAATAAAACATTAGAAGCATTTTCACTAAAGACAGGCCCACAAGACAAGATCTCCCCTGTCATGACTTCTATTCACAACTATAATACAAGTTCTAGTCCATGTAGTAAGTCAGGAAAACAAATAAGGAGACCTGATGATATTTACCTAAAGAATCTACGGGAATCATCTACATTCATCAAAGTGGATATAAGATCAAAATACAAAAGTAAACAGTTTTCTTAAACAGCACCCCTAAGATGATGTAATGGAAAAAGAATGATTTAAACACTGAGAAGAAAACCCATTTAAAAAAAACCCGAAAAGCAAACTAAGAATAAGCCTAACAAGTAAGTTTTGGAACAGAGATAAGAAAAAAAAAAAAAATTACTGAAAGATATATATGTAGATAGGAGTAAATATATGTAGATATGGTGTTTCTCTAGAGAAAGATTCAATATCAAAGGAAAATGATGTGTCAATTCTAAAGTTCATATGAAAGAGAAAATCATAATAAGAGCCAAACTTTTTTGAAAAATTAATTATAGAGTATTTGCCCTGTAATAGTATAGTAATTAAAATAGTATGTCAGCCGGGCTCGGTGGCTCAGCCTGTAATCCCACGCCTTTGGGAGGCTGAGGGAGTGGATTGCCTGAGCCCGAGGGTTCGAGACCCGCCTGGGCAGGCGAGACCTCATCTCTGCAATAAATCAAAAAAATTAGCCAGGCGTGGTAGCGCGCGCCTGTAGTCCCAGCTACTTGGAAGGCTGAGGTGGAAGGATCGCCGGAGCCCAGCAGGTCGAGGCTGCGGTGGCCGGGAGCGGCCACTGCACTCCGGTCTGGGTGACAGAGTGAGACTCCGACTCAAAAAAAAAAAAAGTATGTTATTGTCCCCAAATCAGATTACTAGATTGAGAGAAGCAAATTGGATGAAAACAGACCAATGAATACTTGAGAATTTAGTTTATGGTAAGGATAGCATTTTAGAAAAGCAGGAAATAGATTGCTCAACAAGTGGAATAGGGACAACTGTCTATCAATTTAGAAAAAATAAAATTAGTTTTCTATAACTCATATACCAAAAAGTTAACTCCACATGTCTAAAGAATATGTTTATATAATTTAGGTAGGGAAGGCATTTCTAATGAAGAAATAATACACAGTAACTCTCAGGGAAAAGACTGAAAATTTTATGTAAAAATTAAAATGTTCTATGTAACAAAAGATATCATGGACAAAATTAAAAGGTAAATGATAGAAAGGGAAATATATTCGTAGTGTATTTTGTAACATACAAATCAATAAGAAAAAGACAACATCCCAGTAGAAAAATATGAAGTATAATAGACATGAATAGGCAACTATTGGAGGAAAAAAAATGCAAATTACTTAGTTGCAATAGGAGAAATGTAAATAGAAAAATGAGATATGCTTTCTCACCAGACTGGCAAACATCAAAAGGATTAATATTAAATTTTGGTGGCAGGAGTGCAAATTTGGTCAAAATCTTTGGGAAAGTAGTTTGGTAATGTGTCAAAACTGAAAAAAAATCACAGTATTGAATGTTTTTGAACATATAGGCTAAAGACAGAGAAATATTAGTAATTTAAAAGAAAGTAAAAAAGTCTAGGTAACAATAAGGAATACTTAGAAAGAGCCTGAGGCAAACTGTCCTCAGACAGCAAATAGATTATGTAATTCTCCAAAAAGTCTTGGTGAAAAGTCTAGCATTTGTGACATTTAAGTGGAGACTAGGAAGTATATAAGTATTTTGTAAATAAGTTTATAAAATAGCCAGAAGACTAAATTAAAAAAATTTTTAAAAATATTTTGCATCTCTTTCATGCTGTGATTTTTCTGAACAGGCCCAAATATAATTTTGCCATTAGAGGTTCATAAGTATCACATTATTCTTGCTCCCAACATCATGCAAAGTTCACGAAAAGATGAAAGATATAATTAGATGTAAGTAGATTTATCACAGTTGTTAAGAAAAATAATCTCCAGATAAAGTATTTTTTTCTCCAAGAATAGAAAGAAAACCCATTTCAAGTAAACCTAATTTTCAAAGCAATTTGCTAACCATGACAGCATCGTTTTATACAGATATTAAATCCCAATTTTAAGAGCTAGCCATATAAATTTTCCTACTTTGGTTAGGAGTTATAATCTGATTTTTAAAAACCTCATTTCATATTTTATTTCCATTTTCAGTTTTTTTCCCTTTCCTTTTTCGTGTCCAGAAACCACTAAGCCATTTAAGTACTGTGGAATGCTTACAATTCTCCTCATCCCATGGAGGTAGATTATTTTCAGTGGAACTATTGCCTTTTCTGTAAAGTTAATCAGGGGAAGAGGCTTTTAGGGCATGGATACATTTCTTTCCCATCCACAGTGGCTTGGTTCTGGAAGCAAATCAAATACTGACCACAGCACCCTGAGTTCCTCTGGTACCCTTAGGACCACTTTCCCCGGTTTGTCCAGGAGGACCTCTGCTTCCAACTTCTCCTGTGGGTCCTATTTGTCCTTTATCGCCCTGTGGATGATATTAGTAAGAAAGAAAAGCAAAAACAAGACAAAACAAAAAAACAAAATATACTTAGATTCATTAATGATATCATATACCTGAATAACTACAGAGGATACTCAGTATGCAAAATTCTAGAAATAGCAACTTTGCTTTAAGTTGGTATCACGGATCATCACTAATAACATACCATAACCATACAAATTATTCTAGGGATAAAAGTAATTTGGGGAAAAGAAGATTAAAAAATAATTTTGCGCAAACAAGCAGAGGATATCTGGTGCTTATGTTGAATCCCAAATCATCTATTTTTTCTTACTTTGAATTTTGTTATGTATGTGCACATGCATATATTATTATGAGACAACACAGGCCCTATGACAAGTTTGTTTCTACAGACTTGTCTGTTCAATGCCAAAAAAGCTCCAGTTCTGTATATTCAGGACCATGACTCTCTTGCATCCGTAATATTTTTATATCATTTTACATCTTTCTGAAAACTAGTTGCCTTCTGTTTTTCATTAGATCGACTGACCTCTCCTTAGCCCCCAAAATACAGCTGCTCTTATGCAACATTGCATTATTATTCATTTTTCTGAAGGCAGGAACCAACCTGTTTTATTATTGATAATCAAGAAGACACAAAGAAAAACTAAACTGTGAACACAGTCAGGAATTTTTGGTATCCATAATAGTTTATAAGTTTTATTTTGCTTTCCCAGGGGTGCAGGTTGTTGTAAAGACTTGCATTGTCTCACTACCAGTGCTGATTTTTGACATAAAACTATGTACAAAGAAAGAGATTTCAATATCGGGGTCGTTTTCATCGGCATAATGGCAACTAAAAGTTACATTCATTCATTTATCTTTATTAGTTATTATGGCTTCTACTGTTCCAAAAATCTTGAGAAAGATGAACTAGGTGTATATCTACAGAAATGCCAGAATTGGACTTTGGGAACCAGAATATGGTGTGATTTGAAGTTAATTATAATAAATATATTCTAAACTGTCATAGTCAGTGGGAAAATCGTTCCTATATTTTATCAATATTTGAACAAATTACCAACCCCAAAGATAAATTTTTCATTATAATGTACTAGAATTTTAAAAATATCCCTTTTAGTAAAATATAAACAAAAATATTCTTGATTTGTGTTCCTAATATATAGAAAAAAGAAAAACAATCATTCACCTTTCCAATTTAGATGAACACTTTAATGACAAACCCTAAAACAATTATAATCATATTCTTTTCCCACAAATATTTTATTAAAGCTTTTATTGAATAGCACAAATAGTACAAAAGTATAGTGTTTTCCTTTTATCTCTTTTCTTGCCCATGGTCTATGAAAAGAATTTTTGGCAAACAGGAGACTAAAGAAAAGCCAGTTTTTTTTTTTACAAACTGCAAACTGGAAAATTTGCCTTCAAATAATCAAGGCAATAAGTATGCCTATCTGGAATTAAATATTAATATATAAAGATGTATCTTTTTAGGCCAAATTTAGAATTCTTCCTTACTTTGTATCTAGTGCAAATAAAACCATGACAGCATTCTATGGAGTTCTGAGCACATCAGAAGAAAGAAAAACAGCACTAAAAAAAAAAAAATCACCTTTTTTCCTGGATGACCTCTTTGTCCTGGAATTCCCATAGTTCCTTCAGGTCCCTGAAATATTCAGCATGAAAAAGGAAATAAATAGTTAAAGGAAAGACAAGATGAAGTGTTTAAATATTTATATTAGATAATGACTGATTTGACTACTAAGTAAAAATGAAGGTTACTTTTCAACAACATTATGTCTGTATTATTATTTTAAAAGAGGTCATAATGATTTAGAGGTATAACTGTGGCTAACTATAAAGTTCACATACACAAACTGGCCAAGGTAGACGAAATTACACTGTTCATTATTCTAGAAAGAATATCACTTGGTTTCATATACTCATTTTAATTAGTAAGAATGTAGTTAAAGTAAACCCATGCTTTCTATGTCACAGAATATTAAAAAAAATTTTTAAAAACAAAGCAAATCCAAGTGCACCCATTTCAGCATTTCTATGAGCTCTTATGAGCTGATCATCTTGTATGAAATACAGGATTATAAAAATATATCTAATACATGATCAAGGAAAATCTCACAGCCTCACTGGAGTAGAGAGCGTTAAATAGATATTCTTAGATCTGTGGAAAAAGAAAGAAGAGAAGGAAATACAGGAAGGAAAAGGAGGTAGCCATATTAAATGGTTTAAAATAACATTTTCACTTTAATCTGTACTCTGTTTAGCCAAAAGTAGATTAAAAGTTTTCAATATACACTTTTTAAAGGAAAAAGTGAGACACCATGTGAATTTTCAGATCAACAACGGTTAGGCTTAAGTGAGAGCCACAGTAAGCCAGGTCGCAAGTTCTAAAATGGCTAATAATTAATCACAACATTCCTTGCGTTAGTTGGAAATGAAAATGGAAATCTCAAATTTGTGTCCCAAAAGCTTGGCAAGCAGCAAAGATGATGTAGACAAGAAATAAATTGTGGTTTACCACTGTGCTATGTAGGCTCTTGATAAATATTTGTTGAACGAATAAACAGATACCTAAGGAAATGACTCATGCCCTGTGCTCCTGAGCAAATGCTCTTCCAGCCTCTGAAAGTCGCTGGAATTGGAGGCCAAAGCTGTCACGCTCTATTGCTGTACTTACAGCTGCATCCAGAGGTAGAAATGATAGTTGCACTATCCTGAGGACTTTGCTCTTAATGAAGCCTTTTCAAAAAAAGGTCGATTAATTTTCATAGACATGAAGGGTGTGAGCTTTTAAAAGTCAGATTGCTTCAGTTTCATTTTCTGGCAACGGCACCTAATAGCCAGATGGCCATAGGTCGATTAGTTAATTTCTAAAGGCCTTGGTTTCCTGCTAAATAAAAGTGGAATAATCTAATCTCTTCAACGGGCTACTGAGATTAGGTAAAATAATGTATGTAAAGCTTAGAAAGGACTAGACTAACAATGAAAAGCTCAATAAATGTTAGTTCTCACTAACTTCTGCTGTTTTTACAAAGTGTATTATGCAATATTTAAATATACGTACAATGCTAAAAGGTACAGTGAAAACCCATGTACCTATCACTCACTGTAAGAAATATATACTTGAAGTCCCGTAGACATACACCTGTCCAAACACATTATCCTTTTTGCCCACTAGGTGCAGTCACTGTCCTGGATTTTATTGTTTCCAGGCATTTCTTAATACGTTCACTCCATTTGTATGTATTTCCAAGCATCCTAAGGTTATTTTGCATCTTTTTAAACATTAAAAAAGTAATACCATATTCTATGTGTTCCTTTGAAACTTTTTCAAAATGCCACATTCTGTTTCTGAACAGTGTCTTTCATTCACTCATTCTCTTTTATTACTGCTACAGGATTCCATGCTATTATCTAACCACAACTTATTTAGTCATTTTTCCTACTGATTAACTTGCTTTGGTTGGTGTTTTCTTTTCTTCCTCTATAGAGAATGCTACAATAAACACTGTGTACACGTTTCTGTGTGCTCCTGTTGAGGTTTTTAGGGTCTATACTTTGGAGCTGAATTGCTGAACTGAGGATATGTGTATCTTCAAGAACCGAAAAAAAGCTGTTTTGCCAATGTACACCCCCACAACAAAGTTTAAGAGTTTCATTTACTTCATATCTCCTATAATGCTTGGCGCTATCAGACCTAATATGGGTAGAAGGATGATGTTATTTATGTTTTCAATTTATATTACTGGTTATTAAGGAGATGACTATCCAATCATAAAGTTATTGGACATCTATGTGTTAATTTCTGTTTTCTATTTTCTGTCCATTATTTTACTAGGCTGTCCTTTTCATATTGAGTGAGATATGGGTATATGTGTACATATATGTATATATATATGAATGCTTTTATATACATTGGCATTTTGTTCATTTTATTTATCACAGATTTCTTCTCCCGGCCTGCAGCTTATTTTTTCACTTTATTACAACTTTGATTAATACAAGTTTTCAATTTTAATGTAGACAACTTTATCAATATTTTCTTTCTGTTTCTTTTAGTGTTGTGTTTTAAGAGAAGCTTACTGTTTTCCCTGCCCTCATGAGGTCATAAAATATTCTCTTAAATGTTCCCCTAAGAATGATAAAATTTTTATTTTAACAATGAAATATTCAATACAATTGGAATTTAATTCTTTGTGTGTGTGGTTGTGCACATTTGTGTGTGTTTTTTCCCCAATTTGGATAGCCAATTGTATTTGTACCACTTATTGAATAGTTCATCATTTCCTTATAATCAATTTATCAAAAATCAAGCTTCAAAATACACTTTGATCTGGTTCTAGGCTATCTTCTGACTCTATTGGTCGGTTGGTCAGTCTTTGTGAATGAGTGTGACACTAACTTAATTATTCTAGCTTTAATAGGTAGTTAAGACATCAATTAGGTCAAGTTCTCCCTTTCACCTCCTCTGCCAACTCCCCCACTTCTGCATAGCTTGTTCTTTAAAACTGTCTTAATATTTGTCCTTCGGTTTTCTACATAAATTCTAATATCACTTTTCATCAATCAAGTTTTATTTTAAAAACCCATAAGGATTTTGACTAAATGTATTAACAAATTTAGGGGAGAATTGATAATTTCATGATATTGAGTATCCCTATCATGAATATAAAATATCTATTTTGTTTTTCTTTAACAAACTGTTACATAATTTTAATTGCAAAAAGTTTCTACAATATTTTTACAAATATTTCATTTAGATTTATCCCTAAATATTAATTTTGTTGCTAATTGTGTTGCAGATTTTATTTAAAAATATCTTTCTAACTGTTTGTTGCTGATGAGGAACAATAGAATTTCTGTACATTGATTTGACTAATTTATTTATTTATTTAGAGATGGGGTCTTGGTATGTTGCCCAGGCTACATTCAAATTCCTGGGCTTGAGTGATCCTTTCACCAAAGCCTCCTGAGTGGATGGGAGTACAGATATAACACAGTACTTGGCTTATTTATGTATATTAATTTAATAGGTAGCATCTTGGTGAACTCTCATTAGTTCTTGTAATTTGTCGATTATTATTTTTAATTTTTGGCTGTACTGGCTGGGACTCAAATGTTAAATGGAAATAGTGAATAGTGGTAATCTTAGCTATTTCTTTGATATTTCACCATTAATGTTATAGCTAATGTGTGGATATTAAATTTTACTAACTGCTCTTTGTTTTATCTATGGAGATGGTTGTATTTTTATTTATTTAATTTGTGAATATGTGACTTACATTCATAATTTTTAAAATGTTAAACCTCTGTTGCAATACTGATGCCAAGGGAATTCACAAGCCCCTTGATTATATCAGCACTTCACACTACTCTGGATTTAAGCATTCACGTATCAGCTGATATACAGTGATGCTACCATCAATGAATAATTCAATTTTGGCAACACTGTGCTTACATACATATTTAAATATTAATAAAAATGTGTGGATCTGCAGTACATAATCAACATAAAAATAAAAGTGCCGACACTGGTGACAAGCATTAGTCTCATAAGAATGCCTAATTGAGGCATTTGTTATTACTCTGAGTGACAACTTACATTTTCATTACTTACAGGAAGCATCCTTCCCTGTGTGAGGCCAGCTCCTCTCTTGTGCTCTGAAGTCCGCGCCCTCTGATTTATTCAAGGCCCTCCCTTACTTGCACTATCCATTTCTCTCTCTTGACTGGATCATTTCCAACAACATTCAAACATGATTAAAATTACTTGTTAAAAACAGACACACAAACACACCTTGACCTTATGTGTCTTCCTCCCTGCCTTCTCTCCTATTTCTTACAAACTTTTCTAGTTCCATTCACTGTCTCACCCTCACATCACACTTTTTGAAAGACACGCTTATGCTCACTGTCACTATTTTCTGACTTCTCCATCTCTCTCCATTTGGGCTTTTGTTTTCATCCTACCCCTGAAGCTGTTCTTTTCTAGTTCACCAATTGATCTCCAGATAGCTGCGCCCAATGGTCAGTGATCTGGTTAATTTTATTTGAAACTTGGTGTTTTTTTTTTTGGTCTTGAAACTTGTTTAACTTTCTTGCTCACATTGTCTTTCCACATTGGAATATAAATTACTATAAATTTTATGACAGCAGGAATCTTGTCTGTTTGCTCCCTGTTGTAATATTAGTATCCAGAACTGTGCCTGGAATACAGCTGATGCTTAATAAAGATTTCATAAGTGAATAAATGAATGACAGAATGCATGCCCGAAGTTGAAAATAATTAGCCTTAATCAGACAGTATGATAGTCTACTAGGTATTCATTTGTAGGAAAATAACTTTTTAAAGAGCATGTACTAAATATTGAAAGTAAGACCCAAGTTTGTGACTAAAAAGTCAAATGTAACAGGAGATTTTTGTAATTTTTTTAGCTTCTAGGAAATAGAACATATGGATTAGGAATTTTTTTGCACAGTGAACTTTTTTTTTAAAGTACAAAGTTTAATAGCAAAATTTTAAATCATGACAAGATGTGAAAATTAAGTATTTTAACTAAAAAAAATCTAAAGGTACGATCAACAATGTAAAAGAAATGAATATAATAATAAAAACAATGATGATTTATTTTAGGACACCATGAATCTTCACATAGATATCATAACCTGTTTAAAGCCAGAGATAATTTTTAAGTTTTTTTAGTATATTTTATTTTTGAAAGCTTGCCAAATCAGTTATAACACATTAATGAATTATAACTTTCAAAACCTATTGCACAGTGAGCTTTTGTACACATTTGAAGGCCCCCTTATGTGTGAGAAAAGGGGTTGCTTTATTCTGTATTGTATTTTCTTGTCTTTTATAATCAGGAAGATCTTCCTTGGTACTTTTGCTCACTTTTTTTCTTCAAAGCTTTGTTGTTGTTCTTGAGGGGGTAAATTTCCACTGGGATTAGGCTTGTTTATTTCATTCCTTGTCCTGAAATGCATAGGTAATATTTTGCTTCCAAATGTTAAAGGTTAACATTATTCACTGCAACCCATTTTTATATTTAGAGGCTTGCAGGGCACATAGGAAAAATGGCAACATTTTCTACAAGGTGCATGCTAAAATGGATTTCTTTAATAATTACATAAACAAGAATGCTACACACACACACACACACACACACACACACACACACACACACACACACACACATATATATTTTTTTGGGGGTGTCTGTAGTTTTAGCTACTCAGGATACTGAGGTGGGAGGATCACTTGGGTCCAGGAATTCAAGCCCAGCCTGAGCAACACAGCCAGACCCTGTTTCTTCAACAACAACAACACTATTATGATTTTTTAATGTCATACATATGCCATGTTGATAGAAAATAATCAGCTTGATGTCTACTGATAAAATAGAGGAAAGAGTTGGGATTCCCGAGTGCTTTTTTAATTTAATTTTATTTTTTTGAGTTGGAGTCTCACTCTGTCACCCAGACTGGAGTGCAGTGGCCGCTCCCGGCCACCGCAGCCTTGACTTGCTGGGCTCCGGCGATCCTTCCGCCTCAGCCTTCCGAGTAGCCAGAATTACAGGCGTGCACTACCACGCCCAGCTGAATTTTTTGATTTATTGTAGAGATGAGGTCTCGCTGCCCGGGCGGGTCTTGAACCCTCGGGCTCAGACAATCCATTCACCTCAGTCTCCCAAAGGCGCAGGATTACAGACTGAGCCACCGAGCCCGGCTTCCCGACTGATTTTTAAAAATTCTGTGAGGGTAACTGTTTTGTTTCAGATGTATCACATCACATCAATTTTTAAAAGCTTTATTAAGAGATAATAATTCACATTTATGTATGTGATGATCACATGATACATACATGCATTTGTACATGATACTCACATACCAAGTGTATGAATTATGTTTCCATTTAATGTGTACAATTCACATTAATATACTCACAGTTGTGCAACCATCACTACAATCAATTTTAGAACATTTTCATCACCCCCAATAACCTTTCATACCCATGAGCAGTCCCTTCCTATATCCTCCCAGTCCTTCCAGCCATAGGCAACCACGAATCCACTTTCTCTCTCTATAGATTCACCTACTTGGGACATTTCATATAAAGGAAATAGTACAATAAGTGGTCTCTTGTAACTTGCTTCTTTTACTTAGTGTAATGTTTTCAAGGTTCATCCATGTTGTATGTATTATTACATCTTTCCTTTTTATTGTCAAATAATATTCCACATTTTATGTATTAATTCATTAGGTGAAAATAATTTGGGTTGTTTCTATTTTTTGGCTATTATGATTAATATGTTGTAAATGCTCACGTACAAGTTTTTGTTTGAACACCTGTTTTCAGTTCTCCTGGATTTATATCCAGGAGCAGAATCACTAAGTCATATGGTCAGTCCATGTTTAACATCCTGAAGAACTCCCACACTGGTTTACAAAGAGACTGCATAGTTTTGTATTCCATGAGCAATGTACAAAGGTTCTAATTTCTCTATATTTGTATTAACACTCAATACTATTTTCTGCCTTTTTGATTATAACCATCCTATTGGGTATAAAGTGGTATCTCATTTTCCTGACAGCATTCGCATTTTCATGATGTTGAGCATCTTTTCTTTGCTTTTTGTCCATCTGTATACCTTCTTTGGAGAAATATGAGTCACTTGCTCATTTTTCAATTAAGTTATTTGCCTTTTTATTATTAAATTGTTAATATAGTCTAGATACAAAGTCACTTATCATGCATGACTTGTGACTATTTTCTCCCATTTTGTAGGTTGTCTTTTCACTTTCTTGACTGTTTCTTTTGAAGCAAAAACTTAATTTTAATAAAGTCTAATTTATCTTTTTTCTTTAATTTACTTGTGCTTTTGCTATTATCTTAGAAGCCTTTGCCTAACTCAAAGTCACAAAGATTTACTCCTGTGTTCTCCCCATAACTTCTTTTTTTTAAAGAGAGAGGGTCTAACTCTGTTGTCCAGGCAGGAGTACAATGGCACAATCAAAGCTCACTGCAGCTTCAAACTCCTGGGTTCAAGTGATCCTCCTGCCTCAGCCTCCAGGTAACTAGGAGTATAAGTGTGTACCACCATGCCTGGTTTTTTTTTTTACTTTTTGTTTTTTTGTTGAGATGGGGTCTTGCTATCTTGCTCATGTTGGTCTTGAACTCTTGTCCTCAAGCGGTCCTCCTGCTGTGGTGTCCCAAAGTGCTGAGATTATAGGCATGTGCTGTGATGCCCGGCTTCCCGTGTTTTACATTTAGGTCTATAACCCATTTTGAGTTAATTTTTGTGTATAGTGTAAGGAAGGGTCAATCTTATTCTTTTGCATGGGGTTATCCAGTTGTTTTAGCATCATTTTTGAAAAGCCCATTCTTTCGCTCATTAAATTGTCTTAGCACATCACATAATTTTTTTTTTTTTTTTTTTTTTGAGTCAGAGTCTCACTCTTGCCCAGGCTGGAGTTCAGTGGCATGTTCATAGCCACTGCAGCCTTGATCTGCTAGGCTTAGGTGATCCTTCCGTCTCAGTCTTCCAAGTAGCTGCAATTTCAGGCATGCACCATCATGCCCGGTTAATTTTTCTACTTGATTTATGGCAGGGATGAGGTCTCGTCAAGTTGTCCAGGCTGGTCTTGAACTTGTGGGCTCAGACAATTTTCTCACCTAGGCCTCCCAAAGCGCTCAGATTATAGGTGTGAGCTACTGTGCACAGTTGCATCACATAATTTTAAAATTCAAATTTACTTTGCTCTTTTCCTGTAAATAACTTCATCCCTCGAGATAACCAATAATACTAGATATTGTCAAATGAAGTTGGACATTCTAGAGCAATTCCCCTCAGAGACTATGTTCCTTTTCCGCTTGAAACCCTTCAACGGCATCTTCATGATCTGTTTCTTACCTACTTCTTCATGTTCACCTTGAACAACTTTTCACTATTCATTATGCTGCAGCTGCTACAGTTTCCTTCTAGTTTTCTAAAAAAAATTATTAGCTCATTCTCACCTCTACGTCTTGGCCTTTGCCATTCCATCGGCCTTGAAGGATCTTCCCGGTCTTTGCATGATGGGTTCTTTTTCATTCTTCAGGTCTCAATTTACTTGTCCCCTATTCAGAGAAACCTTCCCTCACTGCAGTTGCTGAAATACGTTCTCTACTTTCATCTAGTTGGCTTTCCTAGCCTTAACCAGTACATTCTCTTTTATCGACCTGTATATTCCCATCACTGAGTTATGATACCCTGCAATGATTTTTAATCTGTCAGTATTCTCCACTAGGTTATATGGTCTGAGATAAGGAAACTTGCTAAGTCTTCTTCCCTATCTCCGATGTTTAGCAGAGTTCTTGGCTAGGTACTATAGGCAGAGTTTTTGGCTAGGTACTATAAAATGCACAAATACATTTTATAGAATCACAGTATGCAGGGCTGAATAAAAATTTAGGAAATCTAAGCTAATGCTTTTTTAAAGCCAAAGAACTTTTTCCAAAGAAAACTTAAATAAAAGCTAATATATTACATGGACATTCAAAGATCTTTTCTGACTAATGTAGGCATAGAAGGAAGAGAGCCCTGCTAACTTAGCATCCTTCCTGACGCAGCCATCTTGGGAGGTTCTGGATAGCTCCAATCCCTTTATTATGTGTAACATGTGAACTTAGAAACCAAAGAAAGATTCACCCAAAAATGTACAGCTCTTTAGTGGGAGATCAAGAGTTTGAACAATGGTTGCACAGTGGTCGGTGCAGGGCTTTCTATTTCCATGCTGCTTTATGACGAAACCATTCAGAACAAACTAGCCCAACACCAGAGTCACAGAAACCATTCAGATGATAAAGATTTAGATAATTCTTTACTCCTTAATGCCACTGATTCCAAATTTCCAGGATTGTTTTCCAGGGTTTCCAAGGAAACTGTCTTAGAAATAAGGGCCACATAGGTCTTATCATTCTTTTATAACTATTATTGATATTCCTCTCATCTTTATATCTTCACTTTTAAGACCTTAGAAAAGGGTGCTTTATTTTATTCCATCTTAAGATATTTACCTCTAGCTAATAACATACCACCTTAAACAGATTGGAAAACTACTGTTCAACAAATCCAACTGAATTTTGTCCCAAAGACAAAAAAAAAAGGACAATTTCGTTTTAACACATTCAACTTTGGTTCACAGCACTACATCTGTTGAGATCTCAGATCCCATAGTGGTAGATTTTAAAGCATGAATGACAAACCATAAGTCAGGCAGATTTTCAAAAAATTTTCAGATGTTTCCCAATTCTTTTCTCATATAGAGCTATGCATTTAGGCAACTGAACATTTTAGAACAGAATTCTAGCGCAGAACATACAACTTTTCCTTCTGCTTAAAGAAAGCTTCTGGATTTAGAATTTGTTACTGATGCTTCCCTTGCCTTAGTTTTCAATCCAGATCTTATTCCTCAGTCTTCTAGGAAGTAAGAAGACTTTCTCTCTCCTTGAAAAAAAACGTTTTTTTCTTTTATTCTCTTGTTTACTTTGTAAGAATCCAAGGTAGCATCTTTGTCACATTGCCTAAGGAAGAGCTCTAAAAGTGCAAAAATAAATCCAGCATCAGGCTCTCTGATTAAGCAATAGTTCCTTGGATCATAAAATTCTTTTGAAAAAATATGCCATGGTATTTTTATTGAGTTTATAAACTGAAAGGCATTTAAAATTCCAAGGAGAACAACAAAAAGAATAAAAAAGAAACACACATGTGTTGTTACTAAAAAAAGGCACCAAAGATGTGTCCTAGGCAGGACTGTTCCTGGGAAAAATTATGAAGCAGATGAAATCTGTGTTTATCCTTTTTCCATGCCTTGTTTTGAGCTCCCTTTTCATCTCTTCTCGGCCCATCACCCTCTCTGGGACTCCTTGTATGTTATCCTATGGCGTATGTTTAGGCCTTCTTTTTTCTTACTTGTTTTTTCCTTCTCCCTACCAACTCTTAGGATTCTGCTAGGGAACGGGGCTAGTTGAGCTAAGAAACCCATGCTAAGGTATGAATAATTGTTAATGGATTTTTTCCATAAAAAATAAATTAGACAAGAATTATCAGGAAGAAAATCATACTTTCTTGGCATTTGTTACTTGCCTTCCCTGTGGGTCTAGACCTGATGTGAATGGAAGAGTCCTCCAGAAAAGATGAAAACTGTTAAGAACCACAGAAAGGCAAACTATGGGGCCAAAATTGGCTAACTCACAGATAAGTGAGGCTTGGAGACACATAAGCCAGAAAATCAATAAGTTAGTGTCAGTTCTGCTATCTGCTATATTATCTTGTATACGTCTTTCAGCTTTCTGAGCCTGAGTTCTTTCCACTGGTAAAATGGGGAATAATAACATCTGTAGGTTATTGGGAGGATTCTTTGAGAGCATATAAATGACATCATGTTGTTTAGTGTCTGGACCAATGCCATTTAATAGCTTTGGGAGGATTCTCAATTCTTTGTATTTGCTGTAGTGAAAGATCCTTCACACTTCTCCAGGACTGAGAGGGCAGCACTATGGAGGAAGGTGGCACTTTACCACTGCTGTAAAACTGAAGGAAGGAAAGATTCTTTTTCCCAGTGCCCCCAAATATGTGACATTTCTGGTTCGTCTTCATTCTTCAAATGCCATTTTGGAATATGTTGGCACAACTATCTGTTACTTTGGGGGAAGGGGTGTTACAGTCTTATTTTAATTGCTGCTAAAGGAATTATCGTCATTGGTGAATGTGAATGGTGAGATAGGCACTTTGTGTTTCGTTTAGGATATTTATTGTATTCCAGACAGAACTTTCCTTTTAGTTCTATAAAACTAATTGCGCTGACAGGGGCGGCCTCATGAGAGTATATAAATAAAATTATATTCAGTGATCAGGAGGTTAGAAGCCAAAGAAAGAGGAGGACAGGAAAAACGCATGAAAATTACACACTTTATAAACCACTGCTTTGTCTCCTAGCCTGCTTGCGTGATGAGTGCATTCACGATTAATTCTTCAGTCTTCACTGAGCCTCCATGTGGAAAAATTGGAGCACAGCAGTGTGGTTTATAGGCAGGAGGAAAGACAGGGCACCTGGATTTGAAGAGCTATGACTTCTCGGGGGCAAGGAACTTACATACTCACAAGGTACAATCTTTAAAAGGCAGAATAAGACTGTCAAGAGTCCAGAGGAAAGAGAGATCATTTTCTGGTAAGATCAAAGGAATGACTCCTAAGTTAGGAGGGTATTTCCAAAGGCAAGAAAACTTAGAGAAGACAGGACAATCTTAGGGAGAAACTATGTTTAAAGATATGAGGCAAGCAGGGCGCGGTGGCTCATGCCTGGAATCCCAGCACTTTGGGAGGCAGAGGCAAGAGGATTGCCTAGGCTCACAGGTTTGAGACCAGCCAGGCAAGACCTCGTCACTACAATAAGTCAAAAAATTAGCTGGGCATAGAAGCACACGCCTGTAGTTCCAGCTACTTGGAAGGCTGAGGTGGAAGGATTGTCTGAGTCCAGCAGGTGGAGGCTGCAGTGGTCATGAGCATGCCATTGCACTGCACTATAGCCTGAGTGACAGAGTGAGACTCTGACTCTAAATAAATAAATAAATAAATAAATGAGGCAAGGGAGAGGGAACAGTAAGGTAAAACAGTAAAATGACCAGGGAGACCATATATGGAAGAATATATCAAATATCATAAATTAAGCATTTAAGCAAGAGAGATCTGATTCTCATTGTCTATTCACATCTTCCATTTGCCTCAAAATGAAATAATTTGTTCAGTATGATGCTCTGAATCTCCCTTGAGATAAGACTGAAATTTAGGATAGCTTTAATTTTGCTTGCAAAGAATTTCTCATTTCATCCTGGAGTGAAGACATTACGATAATAATGTCAGTTCTATGAATAAAGATCCAAAATATTCCATCAAACTAAGTATGAGACGACACAAAGCATTCCCTTATAAATGCTTTATGACAGATATTCCATGGCATATGGAAATAGTGTGTGTCCCCCTTGGATCTTAGAAGAGATGATAATCAGTCCTTGATCTGTCTCTTTCTCCAGCCACAGTTCCACCTCTCTCATTGTCCATTAGATATGCAAGGAAGTCAGTGTGTGTGAGTCTGTGTGCATGCTCACAAGTGTGTGCATGTGTACATATAGTCACTGAGTTCAGTTAAATTTGAAAATAAACCCAGTAGTACTCACCGGAAGGCCCATTTGACCTGGTCTACCCAAGGGCCCTATAGTTCCTGGTAAGCCCATCTCTCCTTTTTCTCCATCTTCTCCAGGAAGGCCTCTTTCTCCTGGAACTCCCTATAACCCAATATTTTTGTTTCTTTTTAAAAGAATGCAGTGAAATAATTATACCACAGAATAAGCAGGGTTTTGTTTGGCATACAAAAATAATTATGTCTAATATTTTAAAAAATTTACAAAACATCAATTTTATTCACAATAGCAAAAACATGGAACCAAGGCTGGGCTTGGTGGCTCAGCCTGTAATCCCGCGCCTTGGGAGGCCGAGGTGAGTGAATTGCCTGAGCCCGCGGGTTCGACACCTGCCTGGGCAACTTGGCAAGACATCATCTCCAAAATAAATCAAAAAAATTAGCTGGGCATAGTGGCGTGCGCCTGTAGTTCCAGCTACTTGGAAGGCTGAGGCGGAAGGATTGCTGGAGCCCAGCGGGTCAAGGCTGCGGTGGCCGGGAGCGGCCACTGCACCCAGTCTGCGTGACAGAGTAATACTCCAACTCAAAAAAAAACCACCAAAAAACAACAACAACAACAAAAAAACATGGAACCAACTCTGCTGTCCATCAAAAGTGGGCCGGATAAAGAAAGCTGGTACATTTACTTGATGGAGTATTTCTCAGCTATAAAGGACAAAATTATGATCTTCTCAGCAAACTGAATGAATTTAGAGTCTATCATACTTAGTGGTCTAACACAGAAACAAAGAACTGAATATTATATGTTCTCACTCATAAGTGGGTCCTGAACACTGATCACAAGGAAGGGATTGGCAGTCATGGGACACTGCCGGGGGAGGAAGGAAAAAGGGAGGACACATGGCACCACAAAGGGTACCTGAGCTTAAACAAGGGGGAGTGACGACCAGTTGGAAGCCCAGACTTCACCTGCACGTAGACTATTTATGTGCCTAATCCTGACTTGTGCCCCACATCTCAATAATAAAATAAAGAGAAAAAATGTATAATTTACCTTTAATCCATCTTTTCCTTGGAGACCTTCTTCTCCGGGAGCTCCTGGTTCACCCTATTTTGTAGTAGAGATAGCAAAATTCATTTTTTGCCATATCATTTATCTTATTTTTTTGCCCCTAGAATATACACAAAATAGCAGGTTTGTGTTCATTTATTGCTACTTCATTTCTAAATGGGATGTGACAGTATAATAATCATGATTTAATTTGCCTTGAAAAGTGCTGCGGATGATTTAAAGAGTCAGAGTATTGTACATTCAATATAAGATGGTCCCAGAATATTAAGAAATTTTGGATAATTAAATGTAATATATAACCAGTTGGCAGCTCTAGAAATTTATTTATTTATTTATTTATTTATTTTGAGTTGGAGTCTCACTCTGTCACCCAGACTGGAGTGCAGTGGCCGCTCCCGGCCACCACAGCCTCGACTTGCTGGGCTCTGGCGATCCTTCCGCCTCAGCCTTCCGAGTAGCTGGAACTACAGGCGCGCGCTACCACACCCGGCTAATTTTTTGTTTTATTATAGAGATGAGGTCTCAACCAAGTTGCCAGGGCGGGTTGGGAACCTGCGGCAATCCACTCAGGCAATCCACTCAGCCTCCCAAAGATGTGGGATTACAGGCTGAGCCACCGAGCCCAGCTAGCTAGAAATTTGTACAGCTTGACCTATGTTTCCGAGTTCAAGGAACATAAATACTGCATCTCATAAAATTAGTGTGCATTGCTATATTCAATTTACATGGGTTAATACAATTTGATTCAGTTATGATCTCTCTATCACATTTTTAGAGGTTCTGTATTTTCTCCCTTTCAGAGGAGAGACAAAGATTAAGGTTCTGATACATTAAGAAGCTTTCTTCTAGATACAGAACTTGCAGGAATGCACAGCCACACTTTATGGAGCTGTAAAGGCAGCACTAGTTTTCTTGATACCTTAGTTAATTACAAGTAAATTATTGCTCGTTCATACTTCTCTCCTATTGCTGACACTCCCAATTTCTTCACCTCCCACTCATACCATCACACAAAAAAGGAATAACTGAAAAGAAAAAAATTGGATGTAAAACATATCTCTCTACTTTGCCTTTTAGTGAACAAAAGCCTCTTAAAATGATCTTGGGCGTGTTATATTGAGAAAAAAAATTCCTTACTGCAGCTCAAAATAAAGGCTGTCTATATTCGTATAACTTCTCTAAGTTATTTGATTACAACTGTCTACAATTATTTCCTTGTATCTTGCTACCTTTGCATGATTAGAGGTTTATTTTTTAAAATATAAACTAGATTTCAATCTTTTATCTGTCTTGTTAGATCAGGAAATATCCTGAGAGTTGATCACTGGTATTTGTGAATTTCTTCTTAATGCTAACATTAGTGACAACCACAGTGACTTCCCATTTTTGGCAAAGGTTCTATGGAGTGTACCTGAATTTGAGAAAAGGATGTATGAGGTTAAGACTTTAAATGCTACTAAATTAGAATGGGGACTGGGTTTGGCATGCCGTTTTTGAAATCATAAAAAAAAAACAAACATTTTCTATATGTACACACCAGAAGTTTATTATGCTTTTTTTTTGAGTTGGAGTCTCACTCTGTCACCCAGGCTGCAGTGCAGTGGCACGCTCACAACCACTGCAGCCTCAATCTGCTGGGCTCAGGAGATCCTTCCACCTCAGCCTTCCAGGTAGCTGGAACTACCTGGCTAATTTTTTGATTTATTGTAGAGATGAGGTCTTGCCAAGTTGCCCAGGCTGGTCTCGAACCCACAGGCTCAGGCAATCCTTTCATCTTGGCCTCCCAAAGTGCTGGGATTATAGGCGTGAGTCACCGCACTCGGCATATTATGCTATTTTTGAAGTGTTTAGGTAATACATTTTGAGTCTCTGAAATAAGTGGATCAGTGGATTAAAAGAGTTTCCAGTACTTACCCGTAACCCTGGTTCCCCAGTTCCTCCAGGACTGCCTGCAGGTCCAACATCTCCCTGAAGAAACACAGGGAATGATTAAACTCTTTTCTTAGTAGAAAATTGTTAGTATGTGTGTTGTGTGTCTAATTATGGAGGGGATGTCTAGGGACAGGAGTTCCACAACACTTCTAGTTTATATATGCTGGCCTCCACCTGCTTTCAAGATGGTGCATGTTTGTCAAAGTATGGCAGATGTAGGGGATTCAGTGGTGAAAATTTAGAGACCCTCCCCTTTATCCTTTAGGAAGGTTACCTTTGCACCTGGCTCGCCTTGCAGACCAGATTCTCCCTCAATGCCTGGAGGTCCCTACAAGAGAATAAACTGAAACATTATCAAGACAAACCTCATAAGAAGATGGTGGTAATATTTAGCTCATGGTCACTGCTGCGCTCTTATAAACTACATGGCATAAGATTATTTGTGCCATTAAAGGGTACTATCTGGTACCCTTTAATGGTACAAATGCCAAAACAACTTCACCTAAAATCAGGACTTTTAAGACCATTCTTCCAATCCTTCCTCTCACCCTTTAAACTTTGGTGAAAGAATGAAAAACAAACTACCTCCTACTTCCTCTTCTAATTTTCTACTTTGACCATTCTCTGCATTTCCTCCCATTTGCTCTCCCTATTCCTTTCTGTTGTGCCTTCCTAAATCCACTTTTAAAAAATTCATTTTTCTTCACTGGTTTTATAAAAAATATCAGACAAATAAGAGATGAATTTCACACACGCGCTCGCACATACATGGAGCTTCTTTTCCAGACTTCTTTTGTGAGCGGGTCCAGTTTTGTTGGGAAGCTTTTGGTTTTTTTACTTTGAAAACATACAACTTCTTGCAACCTCCAGGCCTTGAGCTCCTCCGATTATTATGCATGCTCTTGTCTTCTAGAGACATTTATCTTCTTTCTGAACATGTTATGTGTGTCCTCTCCTTCCCCCTCTTTCCTCACCTTACCTACTCCACTTTCCCTTATCTTCTCTTTTCTCCCCCTCCTTCCCTCTCTTTCCTGTTTGTTTTCTATCTTTTAGGGATTCTTCAATGTTTCTGATCCATAAATAATAATCTTCCTTATAATTATTAGAGATTAAAATACCTTTTATATCATTATGCCATATTTCTGAAAGGAGAAAGTTTTGTTTTCCATTTGACGTAGTTTCTGCAATTCATACTCACTTTTTCTTCAAAATAAAAAGAAGTTATACATGCGTAACAGAATAGATGGGCTTATAATGAAAAGCCCCAGTTCCATTCCTCAGAGGAAATTCCTTTTTAAAATAATTTTTGTTTGCAGTTCTCCTAGGAGTACTTTTATAACTCAATAAGTATACTTATACTGCTTGGTATCACCTTGCTAAAAGTTTAGTTCTCTTGTGCTACCTCCCTTCACCACTGCCTTCTCAATTTTTAAAAATGTCTCAAAATGTTTACTGTGTTTCATGCGATAGGGTGTCTTCTCAATTTTTATTTTATTTTATTTTTTGAGTTGGTGTCTCACTCTGTCACCCAGACTGGAGTGCAGTGGCCGCTCCCGGCCACCGCAGCCTCGACCTGCTGGGCTCCGGCGCCCTACCACACCCGGCTGATTTTTTGATTTATTGTAGAGATGAGGTCTCGCTGCCCAGGTGGGTCTCGAACCCGCGGACTCAGGCAATCCACTCACCTCAGCCTCCCAAAGCGTGGGATTACAGGCTGAGCCACCAAGCCCGGCTTCTCAATTTTTAAAGAACTGTTTTATCAGTTCTTCTGTGGGTTAGCTTTGTAATGCCTTCACTGTTATTAAAGGCAAAATAGTGCAGTACTTAAGGGAAAGAAAGCTATTGGTGAAACCGCATACCTCAGAAATTATAGAACTTAATATGTCATTCTATGATTAAAACTCTTTTGAGAGAGGATTCCAATTCTCTCAGAACATCTGCCATATTCAAAACTGCTTTTACCTAGATGTGAGATTGCGGAATCATATGGTAGTTCTATTGTAAGTTTGTTTTAGGAACTTCCGTGCTGTTTCCATAATTCTGTGTGAAAGTTCCTTTTCTTCCACATCCACACCAGCATTTATTGTTTTTTGTCTTTTTGATAATAGCCGTTCTAACTGGATTGAGGTGAAATCTCATTGTGGTTTTAACTTGTATTTCCCTGGCAAGTAGTATTACTGAGCATTATCACATACCATTTTTATGTCTTCTTTTGAGAAATATCTATTCAAGTCTTTTGCCCATTTTTTTTTTTTTTTTTTTTTTGAGTTGGAGTCTCTGTCACCCAGACTGGAGTGCAGTGGCCGCTTCTGGCCACCGCAGCCTTGACCTGCTGGGCTCTGGCGATCCTTCCGCCTCAGCCTTCCAAGTAGTTGGAACTACAGGCGCACGCTACTATGCCCAGCTAATTTTTTTGATTTATTGTAGAGATGAGGTCTCGCCTGCCCAGGCGGGTCTTGAACCCGCAGGCTCAGGGAATTCACTCACCTCAGCCTCCCAAAGGCGCGGGATTACAGGCTGAGCCACCGAGCCCGCCTTTTTGCCCATTTTTAATTGAGTTGTTTTCTTGCTATTGAGTTGAGGTCCTTATATATTTTGCATATTGGTCCCTTGTCAGATATACAGTTTGCAATGATTCTCTTCCATTCTGTAGGGTGTCTCTTCACTCTGATTGTTTCTTTTGATGCAGGGAAGTCTTTTTCGATTGATACAATCTCATTTGTCTATTTTTGTTTGGTTACCTGTGTTTTTAAAGTCATATCTCAAAAATCATTAGCTAGACTAATGTCATAAAGCTTTTCCACTATATTTTCTTCGAGTAGTTTTATAGTTTTGGGTCTTACATTTAAGTCTTTAATCCATTTTTAGTTGATTTCTGTATATGATGAGAGATAAGGGTCTAATTTAATTCTTCTGCATGGAGATATACAGAGCTCACAACACCTTTTATTGAAAAGACTGTTCATTCCCCCATTGTGTGTTCTTGGTTATAAATGTGTGGATTTATTTCTGGTTCTCAATTCTGTTCTATTGGTCTCTGTGTCTGTTTTTATGCCAGTATTGCAATATTTTGGTTATTACTGTAGTATATTTTAAAGTCAGGTAGTGTGATACCCTCATCTCCATTCTTTTTGTTCAGGATTAATTTGGCTACTCAGGGCCTTTTGTGGTTCCATACACATTTTTAGGATTGTTTTTCTCTTTCTGTGAAGATAGGAATTACACTGAATCTGTAGATTGCTTTGGATAGTATGGATATTTTGACAATATCCAAAGGAAATAAAATCAATGTTTTGAAGAGATATTTGCAGTCTCATGTTGATTGCTGCATTATTCACAATAGCCAAGATATGAAATCAACCTAAGTGTCTGTCTATCAATAAGTAAATGAATAAAATGTAGTACATATACACAGTGGAGTAATATTCACCTATAAAAAAGAAGAACATCCTGCCAATTGCAAAAAGCATGAATAAACAAGGAGGACGTTATAGTAAGTGAAATAAGCCGGGCACAGAGAGGGAAATACCATATAGTCTCACTCATCTGTAGAATCTATAAAGTTGATCTCAAAGACGTAGATAGTTAGGTGGTTACTACAGCCAGAGTGGTCAAGGGGAAGAGGTGGATGAGAAGATGATAGTTAAAGGAAACATAATTATAGTTATATAAGAAGAATAAATTTAAGAACTCTTTTGTACAGCAAGATGACTACAGTTAACAATCTATTTTTGAAAAACATAAAGAGAGTGCATGCTAACTGCTCTCACCACAAAAAATAACTGTGATTCAATGCATCTGTTGATGGCTACATTTCATCATCCCACATTGTATATATCCTTTAAAACATCATATCATACATGATAAATACATACCACGTTACCTGTCAAGTTAAAAAAAATAAACTGCTTTTAATCTCATAGACCTTCTCTAGTCCCCTTTTTCTCATCATCTGTTAGTACATTTTAGCCTCTTTGAATCCTTTCATAAGTTGAATCCTGTAGCTGATCTCTGTGGTACCTCCTCTGTAATATCAACCCTGGATCAACACTTTAAATTGCTTTTGCTATTTCTATTCCCAGATGAACATGCTGGAAAATTGCAGTCTTGTGCAAAGAGACATCATTACATGTTGAGAGGCATAGTGGCTAAAAGCATGGATTCTGGAGGCAGATTGTCTAAGTTTAAATCTAGGCTCTACTACTTCTGGCTGTTACTCTTGATTAAATTGCTTAACCACTTTTCATCTTAGATTTCTCATCTGTAAAATGGGGATAATGGCACCTATCTCAGAGAGTTGTTGTAAGAATCCATTAATACAATAAAGCACATAAATAATGTTAGGAACATAGAAAGTGCTCTGTAATTGTTAAGTATTATTATCATCATCATTATTAATATAACATAAATTCAGTGTCCTACTTCAGTTTGACTTTTATTGATGCATATCTACTCTTTTACTTGTCTTTGGGCATTTCCCTCTTTCATTATCCTCAATCACTATTCTGATTCATATTTTACTCAAGTCATCTACTCCTGTCACAACCGAATTATTATCCTACTTTCTCAAATCATTTCATATAAGTTATGACTTTCTTCAGCTGTCTTTAGACTCAAAGGATGTGGTATAGTATAAGTAACAACATTAACATTAACTCTTGAGTCACATCAAAGCCAGGCTCTACCACTCATTAGCCATTTACATTGGGCAGGTTAGCAGATTATAAGGCCTTAACCTCCCTAAAAGTCTTATTTTCTGTTCTCAGGAAAAGGTATTGCCATCCATCCTGTCCCATGACCTAAAATATGGGAATACTTTTTACTTCTTTTCCCAAATTTCACAAATATGCAGGTTCTGAAGAATATTCATAACAAACATTTATAAAACCAATCTGATTTACTATAGCCTATAAAATAAAATTTCAAGTTTCTTAACAGAATATGCAAAACTTTTCATGATCTAACCACTTACCTGCAATTTCATTATCACCACTCCTTACTTTGACTTTAAGCATCAAATAATCCATATTGCTTCATAGTTGCATATTCTTGCTCATACTATCCTTTCTTTTCTGGAATGCCACTATCCTTATTCCCTCTTTTCATGTGACTCCTACTCTTCATCAACACAAATCTCATTATCCCCTCCCTTGTCCCACACATACATGTAAGTCTTAGTTTTTCTTGGTTTCGAACCCCCATCTTTACGCAGGGTTGAGTGCTTATTGCTGTGCTCCTTTACTGCCCTGCCAATAGCTCTATCATCGGGTCTAATACATTGCAATACAGTGATCTTTTACATGGCTATCTTTTGGAATAGATTACAAATTATTGAAGGAGTTAGGGACCTTATCTTAGTCATTCTTGTATTCCTAGCAGGTACACAGTGGGCGGTAAGAAAGCATGGTCTAATCAAGGAATGAAAAATAGGTCAATAAACCCGGAGCACATGGGGAAGGAAAGGAGTTTGAATTGGGGACGTGGTTAAACAGGTCTGCGGAAGTTAGATCATGTAGAACATTTTTTATCATATTAAGAAATTGGCATTTTATCTAAAGGCAATGAGAATGCTTGAAAAATTTCAAGGAGATGAATGATATAGCAAAGAGAAACTGGCATCAAGTAACTGATAGAATGATAGGGTTCGAAGGAGACATGGTGGAAGAGTGGAGAGCTAGAACTACACAACACATCCATGTAACCAAAAAACTATTTGATCCCCTAAAGCTATTGAAATTAAAATAAAGAAATAAATAATGTTAGCAACATCTGAAAACAGCCTTGACAGCAACATCTAGAAGGGTGTTTAACTAAATATCTGGGAACCGTGACATAGTCACGTTGGCACATAAAAAATTACCTATCGTACGGATCACAGCTCCTTTCCTTCTTCCTTGTTTTGCTTTATGGTTTTACCACCTATGCATGCACCACTGATATTTACTTTAGTTTTTCTTGGTTTTGAACTTTACATAAATTGAATTGTTTAGAATTATATATATATAATAATAATATATGTATATGTGTGTGTATATACATATAAATAAAACCATCATATGCACATTGGAATAAAAGAAGTGGAGGACTAGAACACTGGCAGTAGGAACAAAAAGGGAAAAATGGATTTAAGAAAGAACGGGGGAGATCGGGAAGATGGCAGCAAGCCAGTCGGACTGTGTGAGTCCCCGTGTGAGTGAGTGTATGGAAAACTTTGTGTACGTGCTAGTGAGCGAGTGGTTGTGAGTGGCTGACTGAGCCAGGGCTAGGGAGTTAGCGGTCAGGGCTGTCCTGGTGCTGGGCTTGGATCCTAACGATTCCTGGGATGCAGAAGCTGAGTGCCATTTTCTTTTCTTTTCTTTTTTTAGTCAACAAACCCCCCCTGGACTGTCTAAGTGGGGGCTCTTGAGCAAGTGGCCAGGCCCCTGGTGCTGTAGCTTCTCTGCTTCATCCCTGGCTCTTCACAGGTAGCAGAGGCCAAGCGCCATTTTTTAAAAAATGGACAAAAGTGGAGGGGAGAAAATATCACCCCAGGCTCTCCCTCACCAGTGCAGCAGGAGAGAGACTGCTGGCTCCTGGCTTTGCCTCACCACATCTGTGCCTGGCAGGGCACTGGCAGTAGGGGGTGTGGAGGGAGTCCAGAGGCAAAGTCCCACAGAAGAGGACAAGAGAGGCACCCCGCCACCATCTTAAAGGCAGGGCAGGAAAGTGCTCCGACTCGCTCACCATGGAGCAACAGTCTTGATCTCTGTGACTGGCCGATCAACCGACTCAGGGCTTGATCATGACCCAGAGGGAATATCCTGAAAGCACAGACTTGGAGGGACCTGATGAGTGCTGAGTTCCAGGTGCCCTACCCCCTACCCTAATCCAGTCGCTGGACAAAGCGTGTGGCCAGAAAAGGATGAGGAAGGACTCCAAAAAGAGCAGTGGTGAGTCTGGGGCTGACCCAAATCTCCTCCCCAGCAATCCTCTGAACGTCAGACCCACACAGATGGGCCACGATTCACAGGGACAAACCCAGGTGGAGACTGGACGTCAGTCATAATAGGAGAACTCTGTTCTATGATAGGCCTGGCTGGAGCACCCCCTGCCAGTACAAGTGGGGAAGCGACAATCCCGTACCTCCCTATGGAGGAGATCTCCCTGACCATAGAGAGTGGGAGGCGAGGACTGCAGCCACACCCACCTCCACTGCCCCTCCTCCTTCCCTGTTGATGGGAGAGAGTGAGAGAGGTGGCTCTGCAGGAGAGACCCAATTAGAGGAACAATTACAGAGCCTGCCACAAGAGGGCAGGATTATCTTTTTGATTTTCAATTTTTTAAAACATTTAAAATAATTTTCTGACTGTTTGTCAGTTCATCTATTTTAAAAATATTTTCCTTTGTGCATGAATGTGTATGTGAGGGTTTGATCTGCTCCCCCCCACACAAATATTTTTTCTGTTTCTTCTTTTATTTGTCATTTTCTGTTTATATTTGTATGTGAATTGAGCATTCATCTTTCAATTTTGTTGTTGTTGGCTTGGTTTTGCTCTTTTGTCCTTCCGGGTTTATTTTCATTTTTTTATAGTTTAAGGTGTGTATCAATATATGTATGAGGGTTCGACCTGAATTCCTTTTTTTTTTTTTTCTCCCTTTGGTCTTTCTGTTTTTCTTCTCCATTCACTTTATGTATGCTAGGTGTGTGTGTGTGTGTGTGTGTGTGTGTGTGTGTGTGTGTGTGTGTGTGTGTGTGTGTATGTGCTTGCTTAGTTTTATTGGTTTTTTTGTTGTTCTTGTTTACTTTGTTTCACTTTGTTATTATTCCAGTTTATTTTGGGGTGTGTGTGTATGTCTGTGTGTGTGTTCAATTGTTTTTTGCACTGGTTTCTGCTTTGCATCGTCATACAGAGTGGTGATAGGGAGTGAGTCTCAGGGAATACATATCACAATAAGTGAACACTGTAATTTGCAAGTAGTTTCTGAATCCTAGTGCCCCATCCCTTACTTTATTTGAATTTCAAAAACTACAAACGACAGCAAAGCTTCTCATTCACCATCCTATTTTAAAAAAGAACAAATCCAGAACCTGGATCAGGGAAGAACAGAGGACTGAGCAAACATCAGAAAGGAAAGCCTCTCCCATTGACACTGAATAAGAGAACTAAAGAGAAAAACAAGAGATCTGTCACAAATGAGGAAAAACCAAAGGAAGACCTCAAGCAATTTCAAATGTGCCAAAGACAAAACTCCTGAAAAATCAGACCTTGGTGCCCAGACAATGGAAGTCACCAATGAATGGCCCCAGAATATGACAGGGATTAGGGAATGGATGGGAAGAGTGAATAATACTTAAGAAAGACAAGATGCAACACTGAAAGAATTTGTAACAGAGATTTTGGTGATACAAAATTTCATCCAGGAAATAAATAACAAGATGACAAGCATGGAAAGCAGAATTAATCTAGCTGAAGAAAGAATCTCAGAACTTGAAGACCAGAACATGGAATTAACCCGATCTATAAAAAACATAGAAAAAGACTCTGAAAGAAAGAACAAAGCCTACAAGAGATGTGAGATTATATCAAGAGGCTGAATCTATGCCTGATTGGTATTCCAGAAGAAGAAAGGACATGGAGAACAACTTGGAGTAAGTACTCCAGGAGGTAATCCAAGAAAACTTTCCTCATCTCACCAGAGATGTGACCAGTCAAGCACAAGAGATACAGAGAACGCCCCCGCAAGACATCAAATGAGAAGACCAACCCCTAGACACATAGTAATTTGCCTACACAAAGTAGGCGCAAAAGAAAAAATTCTAAAGGTAGTAAGAGGGAAAGGTCAGACTACCTACCAGGGAAAACCAATCAGAATAGCAGCAGACCTACTGGCAGAAACACTACAAACAAGAAGGGACCAGAGACCTATATTCAAAGTCCTCAAAGATAAACAATTTCAACCAAGAATTTCCTATCCAGCCAAGCTCAGCTTCATCAGGTTTGGAGAATTAAAATCCTTTCCAGACATCCAATCCCTAAAAGATTATGCAGCTTCCAGACCAGCTCTACAGGAGATGCTTAAAAAGGTATTAAGCACAGAAGAAATTTTTAAAAAGAATGACCACACACTTCCCAAAAGAACAGCAGAGCACAAAATCAACAGAGAATACAGTGCAACAAGAAACTTGAAAACACACTCATACATTAACCCCAACCAAAAGAAAACAAACAAACAAACAAAGAAAAAACTTTAAAAGAACCTCATGAGAGCAATAAACAATCACATTTCAATAATTAGCCTGAATATGAATAGACTAAATGCACCACTGAAAAGGCATAGAATGGTAAGCTGGATAAGAAACCATGACCCAATTATTTGTTGCATCCAGGAGACTCATCTCACCTCAAGGGACACACAAAGACTCAAAGTTAAAGAATGGGAAACGAGTTTCCAGGCAAATGGATCACAAAAGAAGGCAGGAGTTGCAATCTTAATATCAGGCAAAACAACCTTTAAGCTATCAAAAATTTAAAAAGATGCAAAAGGACACTACATAATGATAAAAGGTTCAATCCATCAACAAGAAATATCCATCCTAAACATATATGCACCCAACACAGGAGTACGAGTATTTATAAAGCAATTGCTAAGTAAGCCAAAAAAAGATATTGACTCTAACACTATTATAGCAGGGGACTTGAATACCCCACTAACAGCCCTAGATAGGATAGATCATTGAGGTAAAAAATCAACAAGGAGATTCAGAACCTAAATTTGACACTCAACCAAATGGACTTAATAGATACCTACAGATTATTCCATCCAGCAACCACAGAACATACATTCTATTCATCACCACATGGAACATACTCCAAGATTGATCACATCCTTGGCCATAAAATCAAGCATAAACAAACTCCATAAGATTGAAATCTTGCCATGTACATTCTCTGACCACAGTGGAATAAAAATAAATATCAACACCAACAGCATTTCCCCAACGCCCACAAAGACATAGGCACTAAACAGCATGATGCTGAAGAACTATTGGGTCAACACTGAAATCAAAGCAGAAATTAAAAGATTCCTGGAAAAAAATGAAAATGAGAAACATCTTACCAAAACCTCTGGGATGCCATGAAATCAGTTCTAAGAGGGGAATTTGTATCTCTATGAGCACACATCAAGAAAACAGAAAATCACAAGTGGAGAGCCTAACAAATCACCTAAGGGAACTGGAAAGAGAAGACCACCAAAACCCCAACTTTAACAGAAGAATCCAAATCACCAAAATAAGAGTCCAAACATGGGACACAGGAGATAAAAATATCATAGAAAATATAATCGAAACAAAAAGCTGGCTCTTTGAAAGAATTAACAAGATTGATGGACCCCTAGCTAGAATGACCAAGAAAAAAAGAGAAAAAGTCCAAATAAACACCATCAGAAATACAAAAGATCAAATTACAACTGACCCCAAAGAAATACAAAAGATTATCAGAGATTACCATGTACACCTATGTGGAAATAAACTTGATAACTTAAATGAAATGGGGGACTTTCTGACATCACACAACCTCCCCAGGTTGAAACAAGAAGACATTGAGACACTAAATAGACCAATAACAACCAGGAAATTAACTCTGCTATACAAAAACTACCTACAGAAAAAAAGCCCTGGACAAGATGGCTTTCCAGCAGAATTCTACAAAACGTACAAGGAGGAGCAGATACCAATCTTTTTGAAAGTATTCCAGGCAATTTAGAAGGATGGAATTCTCCCCAAATCATTTTACGAAGCTAACATCACACTGATACCCAAGCTGGGTAAAGATCCAACAAATAAAGGGAATTATAGGCCAATATCCCTTATGAACATAGATGCAAAAGTCCTCAACAAGATTCTAGCAAACTGGATCTCACAAATCATCCATCATTACCAAGTAGGCTTCATCCCCAGGATGCAGGGCTGGTTCAACATTCGCGAGACCATAAATGTAATTAAAATACATCAACAGATGTAAAAATAAGAACCACATGATTATATTAGATGCAGAAAAAGGTTTTGAAAAAATCCAGTATCCCTTCTTGATAAAAACCCTCAAACACCTATGTATAGAAGGAACATACCTCAAAATAGTAAGTGCCATCTATGATAAACCCACAGCTAACATATTGCTAAATGGACAGAAACTGAAAACATTTCCCCTAAAAACTGGAACTCTCACCCCTCTTGTTCAACATTGTGTTGGAAGTCCTAGCTCAGGCAACTAGACAAGAGAAGGAAATCCTGGGTATCCAAATAGGAAAAGAGGAAGTCAAGTTATCCCTCTTTGCTGATGATATGATCCTATACCTTGAAAATATAAGCGAATCTGTCAGAAACCTGCTTCCACTGATAAAGGACTTTGGCAAAGTCTTGGGGCACAAAATAAATGTGCAAAAGACATTTGCATTTGTATACATCAACAACAAGCAGACAGAGATTCAAATTAAAAGCACAATTCCATTCACAATAGCCACAAAAAATATTCCATTCTCATGGATAGGAAGAATCAACATTATTAAGATATCCATCCTACCAAAGGCAATCTACAGATTCAGTGCAATACCCATTAAATTACCAGCATCATTCTTCTCAGACCTGGAAATGACAATACAGAAACTCATATGGAAACATAAACGACCACAAATAGCCAAAACAATCTTTAGCAAAAGAAACAAAGCAGGAAGTATCACACTTTCAGACTTCAAACTTTACTATAAGGCTACAATAATCAAAACAGCCTGATATTGGTACAAGAACAGGCATATGGACCCATGGAACAGGATAGAAATTCTGGAAGCAAAGCCTCAATTTCTCAACCAACTCATCTTTGACAGTCTCCAACAACAACCACCGGGGCTCTTCACTGGGAACATATTCAGTAAATGGTGCTGGGAAAACTGGCTGATCATATGCAGAAGATTGAAACAGGACCCCTACCTATCACCATACACAAATTTAACTCTAAATGGATCAAAGACCTAAACGTAAAACCTCCAACTATAAGAATCATAGAAAACGCAGGAGACACCCTTATGGAAATTGGAACTGGCAACCAATTCCTATTCAGAACCCTAAATACCCGTACCTTAAGAAATACCATAGACAAGGGGGACCTCATCAAACTAATGAGCTTCTGCAAAGAAAAAGAAACCATCAAGAGAGCAGAGAGACAGGCAAGAGAATGGGAAAAAATATTTGCCAACTGTACATCTGACATAGGCGTAACACTTAGGATCTATAAGGAACTGAAACACGCCAAAGGGAAAAAAACAAACAGCCCCATTAAAAAGTGGGCAAAAGGCATGAGCAGACATTTTTCAAAAGAAGATATACAAGCAGCCAACAGACACATGAAAAAGTGCTCAGCCTCACTCATCATCAGAAAAATGCAAATCAAAACCTCATTGAGATACCACCTAACCCCAGTAAAAATGGCCATCATTAATAAAACAAACAACAGATACTGGTGAGGATGTGGAGAAAAAGGAATGCTTCTACACTGCTGGTGGGAATGCAAACTAGTACAACCTCTTTGGAAGACAGTGTGGCGATTTCTGAGAGAACTAGAAATTGACCTTCCATATGCTTCCAATAGCAATTCCCCTATTGGGAAAATACTCAGAGGAACTTAGATTATTCTACATAAAAGATACCTGCACATGCATGTTTGTTGCAGCAATATTCACAATAGCAAAAACATGGAACCAACTGTGTTGCCCATCGAAGCTGGACTGGATAAAAAAAAAATGTGGTACATATACACAATGGAATATTATGCAGCCATAAAGAAGGACAAACATATGAACTCTGCAGCAACTTGGATGGATTTAGAGTCGATCATACTCAGTGATCTATCACAGAAAGAAAGAACAGAGTACCATATGTTCTCACTCATAAGTGGACCTTGAAAAATTATAATACTATAAGAAAGGGATTGGCTATAGTGGGAAACTGTCAGGGGAGCAGGGGTGGGATTGGCAGTTGAGGGAAAGTTGAGGGAGGGGTGTACCTCATCAACAAGGGTACCTGCATAATCAATGTTTGTGTACCTAATCCTGAATTGTTCCCCAGATCTTTATAATACAAAAAAGAATAGAGAGAATGGGGGGAAGCTTATGCAAAGGGAAAAGATGGCTGACTGGAGAGTGAAACAGCAAGAAGAGTCTAGGTTGACTCTTGATTTGGGGTTACTGAATATAAGGGATACCTTTTATTAAGATGAGAATAGGAAGAGAAAGAACAGTGGAAAAGGGATGGGCTTGGTTTAGATCATGTGAATTTGAGATTCTGAGTAATACCTAGGCGGATATTTTAGAAGACAACAGGAAATCAATAACTGGACCTGAGGAGAGAGACATGAACTAGCGCAATCAAGCTGAGAGCTATCAAAATAATATTGGTAGTTGAAGACACTGTGATAATATTATGACTAAGCTGAGGAAGTAAAAGGGTAAGTTCATGTTGAGAATGTGAAAGGCTAATAAGAAGGTAAAGTGGAAAATCAAGAGAAAGTCGTTTCACAGAAGGCAAGAGAAAAGAGAATTTGTTTAATTTATTTAGTGCTACAGTTAAACAACAGAAATAAAATGATTTAAAAATAATTATAACATGTGGCTTATTATTCCTAAATAGAATTGCTTCTCAATATTATTTTACAAAGAACATATACATCTGTGAATAAAAGGCTACCAAGTCAACTCTAAGGGCTTGTTTTGTTTACTTTTTCTTCTATAGTTTCAATAAGCTAATTATTAGAGGTGAACTTTATATGCATAAAATTAGATTTATACAATAATCACCCCTACTTTTAGTGGAATTTAAGATTTTATTTTCTGAATAGAAGACAAAATACTACAGAATAATTCTTCATAACTTCTATGTACTCATTTTACCTTAAAGTCTTACAAGAACTATTGAACAAGAAAGAGCCATGAATCAATTACCTCAATGCCCATCTCTCCAGGAGGACCAGCATCACCTTTTAGTCCTCGTGGTCCCTATATTAAAATAAATTTAAAGTATGAGAACAAAAGTTGACTCTGTTTCAATAAACATAAACATCTAGATATGCAATTTATAACAATATATATTTATATAATGCGTAATTATATAAATGAAGAATACATTTATCAACATATTACTTTACTCTGCATAAAAATTATATCTTTAGTTGATTAATCTGTGCTTTTTTAATACAATTATTAAGCTATGCTTGGATCAAAAGAAAAAGATAGAAAAAAGGACTATTCTTTCTTTTATTCCTTAATGCACTAATTCATTCAGCAAACATTTATCAAGCTCCTAGTATCACATATTGTGCTAAGTGCTTTCACAAGTTATCTTAACTAGTGGGTATGACAACTACCCCTCTCCTTAATATTCCTAGGAAATATGTGACAAACAAATTTGCATTTCTAAGAAGTAAATATATGATCTTTTTTACTGTCTCTATAGTTTTTCCTTTTCCAGTAGTTGGAATCGTATACCATGTAGCCTTTTCAGACTGGGTTTCTTTAACATAGCAGTATGCTTTTAGGTTTCTTTATACATTTTTAAGGCTTGATAGATAACTTATTTTTTAATTTTTAAAAATTTATTTATTTACTATAAAGATGTGGGGTACAATTCAGGGGATAGATAATTTATTTTTAATTGCTGGAATAATATTTTATTGTATGGGTGTACCACGGTTTGTTTATCCATATGTCTATTGAAAGATATTGTCTTAGTTCACTTGGGGTGTCACAATAAAATGCTATAAACTGATAGGCTTGTAAGCAACATAAATTTATTTTTCACAGTTCCAAGGGCCTGGGAAGCACAAGATCAACATGCTACCAGATTCAGTATCTGGTGAGGGGCCACTTTCTGCTTCATAGATGGTGCTTCCCAGCTGTGTTCTCATGAGCTAGTTCTCTCAGGCCTCTTTTATAAGGGCACGAATTCCACAGCCCTCATGATCTAATCACCTCTCAAAGATCCCATCTTCTAATACCATTACCTTAGGGGCTAGGAATTTTGGCAAAACACAGTCTGATCACAGTAGACATACTGGTTGCCTCGAATTTTTTGCAGCTCTGAATAAAGATGTTATAAGCATTCATGTGTAGGTTTTTGTGTGGACATAAGTTTTCTGCTCATTTGGGTAAACACCAAGAAGTGTGATCACTGGATTGTATGGTAAGCACATGTAAGAAACTGACAAACTGTCTTCCAAAGTGGCTGTCCTATTTTGCATTCTTACCACCAATGGGAATTTTCATTGCTCCACATCTTTTCAGCATTTGGTATTGTCAGAATGTTGTATTTTAGCCATTCTATATGTCTGTCATCAGGGTCAGGACATTTTGGAGGGGTTCCATTGCTTGACATCTGGGAAGTCTTTTTATGGATGTTGACTTCTTAAGGCTTTGGGGGTTGCCAGTGTATTGTCACGGGTTTTTCCTCAACTTTAAGGGCAAACTCTTCTCTTTTGATTTCTTGTTTTGCTGTTTTTAAGTCAGATAAGGTTGCTCCTGTTGGGGTGGCCAATTGTGGAATTTTTAAAAATTGTTTTCTTTATCTCACAGGGTGGTCCCCTGTTGTGGTACACTCCCCCTTCCCTTGGGGGAGGTAATCTGTGAGGGTTCAGCTACATGAGTCCTGCTGCTCTTCTGGGTCTAGCTGCCCTATGAGGCTGCCACCATTTCGCTGGCGCTAAAGGGAGCCTGCCAGGTATTTAGTGATAATGTGAAGGCTCTGCATCACTTTATACCATATTTTCTTCTTTAGCCTGCTGAGGTGATGGACTATATGAACTGACGTTCTAATGCTGAACCAGCCTTACATACTTGGAATAAATTCCATTTGATGATGATGTAAAATTCTACATTGCTAGATTAAATTTGCTAATACTTTATTGAGGATTTGTACATCTATGTTCATGATATTGGTCTGTAGTTTTATTTTTTTGTAAAGTGTTTGCCTGGTTTTAGAGTTAGAGTAATAATGGCCTCACACAATTTGTTTGGGAGTGTTCTGCTATTTCTGTTCTCTGGTAGGGATTTTGTATCATTTATTCCTTAAATGTTTGGTAGAATTCATCAGTGAGATCATTTGTACCTTGTACTTTCTGTTTTGAAAGGTTATTAATGATTGATTTCATCTCTTTAACTAATAAAGGGCTACTCTGATTTTCAGTTTCTCTTTATGCGAGTTTTGGTAGAAAATGTCTTCCAAGGAACTGGCATATTTTCAGAGAAGTTATCGTATTTGTGGGCATAGAGTTGCTCATAATATCCATTTATTATCATCTGAATGTCCATGAGATCAGTAGTAATAACCTTGCTTTCACTTCTGATATTAGCAATTTATTTTTTCTCCCTTTGCTAACCTGGTTAGGGGTTGACCACTTTTATTAATCTTTAAAATAACCAGCTTTTGATTTATTAGTTTTCTCTATTGTTTTTTCATTTTCAATTTCAATGATTTCTGCCCTGATTTTTATTATTTTTATTTTTCTGCTTACTTTGGATTTACTATGCTCTTCTTTTTCTGGCTTTCAAAAACTGGAGGCATAGGTTATTGACTTGAGATCTTTCTTTTTTCTTACTATTTGCATTGAATGTTATAAATTTTCTACTATGCACTGCATCCCACTAATTTTGATAAGTTGTATTTTCATTTAGTTTAAAATATTTTTAAATTTCTCCTGAAGCCCCTTTTTTTTTTTTAAACTAATATGATATTTAGAAGTATGTTGTTTAATCTCCAAATGTTTCGGGATTTTCCAGCCATGTCTCTGTTACAGATTTTTATTTTAGATCCATTGTGGTCTGAGAACAGACATTGTATGATATCCATTCTTCTAAATTTGCTAAGGTGTGTTATATGACCCAGAATGTGGTCTATTTTGATGACTGCTCCATGTGAGCTGGAGAAGAATGTGTGTTCTTCTGTTGTTGGATAAAGTATTTTATAAATGTCAATTTGATCTGTCCAACTCACTACTAATTTTCTGCCTGCTGGATCTCTCAGTTACTGGTAGAAGAGTGTGAATGTCTCCAACTATAATAGTAGATTCATCTATTTCTCGCTGGAGTTCTCTCTGCTTTTTCTTTTTTCTGCTCTGTTTTTTTTGTATTTTGATGCTCTGTTTTTAGGTGTATAGACATTAAGTACTGTTATGCCTTTTTTTGAGAAGTAACTCTTGTTATCTTTATGTAATACTCCTCTTTTTCCTAATAATTTTCCTTGTTCTGAAGCCTTGCTTTGTCTGAAATTAATATATCCATTTCAGCTTTCTTTTTTTTCTTTACTAGTGCTAGCATTGTATATCTTTCTCCATCCCATTATTTTAAATATATTTGTGTCTTCATATTTAAACTCAGCTTCTTAAAGACAACATACAGTGGGTCTTTTTTTTTTTTAATTTTAAAGATGTGGGGTACAATTCAGGATTAGGTATAAAAGTGGACATTGTACAGGTAAAGTTTGGGCCTTCCTTTGGTCCCCCACTTCACCTGATTTGAGACTAGATATCCTTATTGATGTTGTGTCCCCACCCCTACACTGGCAGTATCCTGCTACTGCCAATCCCTTTCTTATAGTCTTATGGCAAATATTCAGAGTCCACATATATGGTACTCTGCTCTTTGTTTCTGTGATAGATCATAGAGTATTATAGACTCTAAATCCATCCAAGTTGCTGCAAAGTTCATATGTCTGTCTTTCTTTATGGCCATGTAATATTCCATTGTGTATATGTACCACTTTTTTTTTTTTTAATCCAGTCCAGTGAGCATCATGGTTGGTTCCATGTTTTTGCTATTGTCAATAGTGCTGCAATAAACATGCATGTGCAGATATCTTTTTTGTAGAATGATTTGAGTTCCTCTGGGTATATTCCCCGTAGGGGGATTGCTGGGTCATATGGAAGTGTCTATTCATGTCTTTTGTCCACTTTTTAATGGGGCTGTTTTTTCCCTCTGGCTCACTTGAGTTCCTTGTAGATTCTGGATTGTTAGACCTTTCTCAGAGATACAGTGGCAAATATTTTTTCCCATTCTTGGGCTATCTCCTCACTCTCTTGATGTTTTCTTTTGCTTGCAGAAGCTTTTCAGTTTGATGAGGTCCCACTTGTCTATCTTATCTCTTATGGCATAGAAATCTGGGGTTTTGATCAGGAATTGGTTGCCTACTCTGATTTCTGTAAGGGTGTCTCCTGCATTTTCTAAAATTGAGTGCTATATTTTTTATCTGCTCTGACAATCTCAATCTCTTAAGTGGTGCATTTAGACCATTCACATTTAAAGTGACTATTGATGCAGCTGGGCTAATATATACCATAATTATCAGTTTTCCATTTGTTGCCCCTGTATTTTGTTTCCCCCCCTCCATCTTTCACTTTTTTGCTGTTTTTAATTAAGTACTTTATATGATTCCATTTTCTCCCCTGTTTTAACATACAAACTGTACTACTTTTAAAACTATTTTTAAGTGGCTGCTCTAGAGTTTGCAATACTATTTGCAATTAAACCAAGACCATGTCCTTCCTTCCCTTTTTAATATTAAATTTTATTTTATTATAGAGATGTGGGGTACAAATAAGGATTAACTACACAAGTAGGCTGCATGCAGGTGAAGTCTGGCCTCCAACTGGCCCTCACTCTCCATGGTATAGGACTAGGTACCCTTTGTGTTGGTATAAGCCTCCCTTCCCCCCTGGCAATGCCCAGTGACTGCTGATCCATCCCTTGTGCTAATGATATTAATGTTCAGGTCCCACTTATAAATGACAACATGTGATATTCAATTCTTTGTTTCTGTGATAGATCACTAAGTGATGGTCTCCAACTCCATCCAATTTGCTGCAAAGTTTATGATTTTGTTCTTTATGGCTGTGTAATGCTCCATCGTGTATATGTGCCACATCTCCTTTATCCCGTCCAATTTAAATGGGAAGTAGGGTTGGTTCCATGTTTTTGCTATTGTGAAAAGTGTGGCAATAAACATGAGTGTGCAGGTGTCTTTTCTGTAGAATGATTTATGTTCCTTTGGGTATGTCCCCAGGAGAGGAATTGCTGGATATATAGAAGGTCGATCTTTAGTTCTTTTAGGAAATGCCACACTGCTTTCCATAGAGGTTGAAATAGCTTGGACACTCACCAATAGTGTAGAAGTATTCCCTTTTGTTCACACCTGTGTCAGCTCCTGTTATTTGGTATATTAATAATGGCCATCCTTACTGGAGTTAGGTGGCATTTTACTGTAGTTTTAATTTGCATTTCTCTGATGATTAGTGGAATTTATGTATCTGTTGGCTGCTTGTATGTTGGCTGCTTGATTTATGTATCTGTTGGCTTCTTGTATGTTTTCTTTTGAAAAGTGTCTATGCATGTCCTTTGCCCAGTTTTTAAAGGGGTTTGATTTTTTTCCTTTCACTTTGTTTGAGTTCCTTGCAGATCCTGGATGTTAGATCTTTGTCAGATACATAATTTGCAAATATTTTTCTCATTCTGTGGATTGTCTCCCCACTACCTTGACAGTTTATTTTGTTCTGCAAAAGCTTTTCAGTTTGATGAGGTCCCACTTGTCTGTCTTAGCTTTTATGGCATTCACTTTTATGAAATTTGGTCAAGAATTCGTTGCCTCCTCCAATGTGCAGAAGGGTGCTTCTTATGTTGACCTCTAGGATTCTTACAGTTGGAGGTTGTATGTTTAGATCTCTGATCCATTTTGAGTTAATTTTTTTATATGGTGATAGGTAGGGGTCCAGTTTCATTTTTCTGCATGTGACCAGTCAGTTTTCCCAGCGCCATTTGCTAAATGTTGTCTCCTTTCTCCAGTGGTTGTTACTGGTGGCTTTGTCAAAGATAAGTTGGTTAAGAGACCAAGTTTTTGCTTCCGGAATCTCTGTTCTGTTCTATGTGTCTATACTTGTACCAATACCAGGCTGTTTCCGTTACTGTAGCCTTGTAGCAAAGTTTAAAGTCTGGAAGTGTAATACTTTCTGCTTTCTTCCTTTTGCTGAGCATTGTTTTGGCTATTTGTGCTCTTTTTTATTTCCATAAGAATTTTTGTATGGTTGTTTTCAGGTCTGAGAAAAATGATATTGGTAATTTGATGGGCATTGCATTGAATCTGTAGATTTCCTTGGATAGGATGCACATCTTAACAATGTTGATTCTTCTGATCCATAAGCGTGGAATGTTTTTCCATTCGGTTGTGTCATCCTTGATTTCTTTGAGCAGTGGTTTGTAGTTCTTGTTGTAAAGATCTTTAACTTTTCTGGTTAGGAGTCTCCTAAGGTATTTTTTTGTGGCTATTGTGAATGGGATTGTGCTTTTTATTTGTTTCTCTACCTGCTTATTGCTGGTGTATAGAAATACAACTGTCTTTTTCACATTAATTTTGTACCCCGAGACTTTATCAAAGTCGATATTCAGTGAGAGGAGGCTTTTGACAGACTCCCTAGTGTTTTCAAGATATAGAATCATGTAGTCCACAAAGGATGGTTTAACTTCCACTTTTCCTATTTGGATACTCCTGATTTCCTTCTCTTGTCTGACTACTGTGGCTAGGACTTCCAACAATATGGTGAACAAGAGGGGTGAGAGTAGGCATCCTTGTCTTGTTCCTGTTTTTTTTGAGTTGAAGTCTCACTCTGTCGCCCAGACTGGAGTGCGGTGGCCTGGGGCGGGCTGCTGGGCTCTGGCGATCCTCCCGCCTCAGCCTTCCAAGTAGCTGGAATTACAGGCGATACCACGTCAGGCTGATTTTTCGATTTATTGTAGAGATGAGGTCTCACTGCCCAGGCGGGTCTCGAACCCGCAGGCTCAGGCAATCCACTCACCTCAGCCTCCCAAAGGCGCGGGATTACAGGCTGAGCCACCGAGTCAGGCTTGTTCCTGTTCTTAAGGGAATACTTCCAACTTCTGCCCACTGAGCAAAATGCTGGCTGTGAGTTTATCATAAATGACTGTGTAGCTTTAAGGAATGTTCCTTTTAAGCCTAGGTGCTCAAGGGTTTTTATCAAGAAGGGATGCTGGATTTTGTTGAATGTTTTTTCTATGTCTAATAATATAATCATTTGGCTCTTGGTTTTACAACTGGTGATGTGTTGAATTATGTAATGGTCTTGCAAATGCTGAACCAGCCCTGTATCCCAGGAATGAAGTCTACCTGGTCATGGTGGATAATCCTTGAGATGTGTTGTTGGATCCAATTTGCTAGAATTTTGTTGGGAGTTTTTGTATCTATGTTCATAAGGAGATTGGCCTGTAATTCTCCTTCCTTGTAGGATCATTGCCAGGTTTGGGTATTGATCTGATGTTGCCTTCATAAAATGAGTTGCGGAGCATTCCATCCTTCTTGATTATCTTTTTTCTTTTTCTTTTTTTTTTTTTAAATATTCTACAGCACCTGGCATCCCTAGGCAGTCTCCCTTCCAAGTACTAACCAGGCCAAGCCCTACTTAGCTATCAAGATTAGATGAAATCGGGCAAATTCAGGGTTGTATGGCAAAAGATCAAGTCAGTTTTCAAATAACACTATGCTACGTCATGAGGCGTGCCAGTACTTTATACCAATTGCTCCCTCCTGTTCTGTATTGCATTTCCATTATCCATAAGATATAACACCAAATATATTATGCTATTATTATTTTGTATAAATTATCTGTCAGAACAATTTAAAAATTTTGTTTTGCCTTCATTTATTCCTTCTTAGCACTCTTCCTTCGTTCTCTCCTAGAGCTGAGCTTCTTACCTGTATCACTTTCCTTCTCTCTGAAGAACTTTTAACATTTCTTGCTGGTCTACTAGTGACAAATTCAGTCAATTGTTTGAGAAAGCCTTTATCTCTCTTTCACTTTTAAATTCTCAGTTTGATAATTTGAAAATTTCTGCCATATCTGAGTCTGTTTCTGATTATTTGTCTCTGCAGATTGTTTTTCTTTCTTTGAGCCTGAATTATAATTTTTTGTTGAAAGCTACACATGATGTATAAAGTAAAAGGATACAAGGTGAATAGGCCTTTAACATGAGATTTTATGTTATTTGGCTAGGAGTTAGATTGTATTTACTGGCTGTTGTAGCTGTGGTATCAGGTTAAAATTTCCTCTAGACTCACTGTTTTTGACTCTCCTGTTTTCTTTAGGCTTTCCTGGGACTCCTTGAATAGGGTTTGTAGCTGCAGTTCTTTCAGCTAAAATATCTTGTAACACAGGAATGCTATTGATAGGGTGGCAAGGTATGGGGGTAGGAGAGACATTCTACAGTGCTGTGATTAGGTCTCGGTCTTTTAGTGAGCCTGTGTTGGATAGTTCTCTTCTCCTATGTCAAAGGTCAGAGGGAGCTGGAGTTAAAATATTTTTCTTCCTCCAACTGAAGCTAGAGGAGGCTGAAATTGAGTACTGCCCTTCTCCCAGGTCAGTGAGTTTTTGGTAAAACCCCAAAAGCCCAGTTTATGCTCTAATAAATAATTTCCCTTGAGGGAGAAATTGTAGGCATGTTTCAAATTACTTATTTTTTCCCTCCCTCTGCTGGAAGCAGGAGGGAATTTTTTTGTTTGACCTTTACACTGAGAATCTAGTTAGGGTTTCAGGAACGTTTGGGGACCTCCCAAAACTCAGGCCCTATCTGAGTTTTTTGGTATTTGTTTCTTTTTTGTTTTTTAACTTAAGCTGCTCTCAACTGTCTCCAGCAATTTTTGTTTGTTTGTTTATTATGAATACTAAGTTTAATGATACAATCAAATACTGTTTATAAACTAACAGTTAATAAATTTAGAGCTCAAATCTAAACCTGTTATATATTCTAAGTTGAAAGTACATTAATATATTGAATTTTTACCTAATAAAACAAATTACCTTAAATATTGCAAGTACTATTATAGTTGCATATACATGCTATATATACAGTTATATAGTATTGGTCTATTTTTGCTGCTGAAACAGTATACCAGAAATAATCAGAAATTTTTTGACTCACAGTTCTGGAGATTGCAAATTCCAATGTTAAGATCCCTGGAAGTTAAGTATCTGATGAGGGACTGGTCACCCCTCCCAAGATGGCACGTTGAATGCTATATTCTCTTCATGAGAGAAACACTGTTCCTGGCATGGCAGAAGAGCCAAAGAGCCACAAGAGAGAATCTACTGCCAAAAGCCCTTTTTAGAAGTCATTAGATGCAGCCATGAGTATAGATCTAGCCTATTCATTTCTTAATATTGTTACAAAGGCAATTAAATTTCTTTTTTTTTTTCATTTTAAACATATTTTTTATTTTAAAATTGTGGGGTACAGTTAAGGGTTAGGTTTACAAATATGCATCATTCAGCCACCCTTGTTGATAAGGGGTGTCTCCCCGTCCCCAGACAGATATTGACTACCATTAGTCCCATCTCCCTTCCCCTCCTTACCCCCCACCCATAGTTACCCACATTGTCAGTCCTTTTCTTATAGTATTATGATAGATGTTCATGGTCCACTATATGAGTGAGAACATGTGATACTCAGATTTTTGTTTCTTGAGAGATCACTCAGTATTATAGACTCTAGATCCATCCAGGTTGCTGTGAAATTCAAGATTTTGTTCTTTTTTATGACTGTGTAGTATTCCATTGTGTGTATGTACCACATTTTTTTAATCCAGTCCACTCTTGATGGACAGCATGGTTGATTCCAGGTCCTTGCTATTGTGAACAATGCTGCAATAAACATACGTGTGCAGGTATCTTTTTTAGAGTGATTTGAGTTATTCAGGGTATATTCCCAGTAGGGGGATTGTAGGGTCATATGGGAGGTCAATATTTAGAGCTTTTAGGAGTCGCCACACTGCTTTCCAAAGAGGTTGCACTAATTTACACTCCCACCAACAGCGTAGAAGTGTTCCCTTTTCACCACATCCTCTCCAGCATCTGTTATTTTTTGAGTTATTGATAATTGCCATTCTGACTGGAGTTAGGTGGTATCTCAGTGTAGTTTTGATTTGCATCTCCTTGATGATTAGTGAGGTTGAACATTTCTACATATGTCTTTTGGCCGCTAGGAAGTCTTCCTTTGAGAAGGAATTAAATCTGTAGATTGCCTTAGGTAGGATGGACATCTTCACAATGTTGATTCTTCCAAGTGTTCGTATCTTTTGCCCACTTTGTAATGGGTTTTTTTTTTTCTTTTCAGCACGTTTGAGTTCCTTGTAGATCCAAGATGTTAGGCCTTTGTCAGACCTGGAGTTGGCAAATACATTTTCCCAGTCTGTGGGCGGTCTCCCTGCTCTCTTGATGGTTTCTTTGGCTTTGCAGAAGCTTGTCAGTTTAATGAGGTCCCACTTGTCTATCTTATCTCTTATGGCCCGTGCGTTTTGGGTATTGCTCAGGAATTGGATGCCAGTTCCATTTCCATAAGGTTGTGTCCCACATTTTCTAAGGTTCTTATGGTTTGAGGTTTTACATTTAGGTCTCTGATCCATTTAGAGTTAATTTTTGTGTATGGGGATAGATAGGGATCTTGTTTGAGTCTTCTGCATGTGGTCAGCCAGTTTTCTCAGCACCATTTACTGAATAGGTTCTCCTCTCCCCAGTGGTAGGTGGTGGAAACTTTGTCAAAGATGATGAGTTGGTTGAGAAATTGAGGTTTTGCTTCTGAAATCTCAATTCTATTCCATTGGTCTATATGCCTATTCCTGTACCAATACCAAGCTGTTTTGATTATTGTAGCTTTATAGTAAAGTTTGAGGTCTGGTAATATGATACCTCCTGCTTTGTTTTTTTTTTTGCTGAGGATTGTTCTGGTTATTCTTGGTCATTTGTGTTTCCATATGAATTTCTGTATTGTTTTTTTCTAGGTCTGAGAAGAATGTTGCTAGTGATTTGATGGGTATTGCACTAAATCTGTAGATTGCCTTAGGTAGGATGGACATCTTCACAATGTTGATTCTTCCAATTCAGGAACATGGGATACTTTTCCACTTGTTTGTGTCATCTTTGATTTCTTTGAGCAGTGTTTTGTAGTTTTCATTATAAAAGTCTTTCATGTTTCTGGTTAGGAAGATGCCAAGGTATTTCATTTTTTTTGTAGCTATTGTGAATGGAATTGTGCTTTTTATTTGGGTTTCTGTTTGTTTATTATTGGTGTAAAGAAATGCGATTGTCTTTTGCACATTTATTTTATACCCTGAGACTTTGCCAAAGTCTTTTATCAGTGTAAGAAGGTTTTTGACAGATTCTCTTGGGTTTTCAAGGTATACAATCATGTCATCTGCAAAGAGAGATAACTTGACTTCCTCTTTTCCTATTTGGATATCCTTGATTGCCTTCTCTTCTCTGACTGCTCTAGCCAGGACTTCCAATACTATATTGAACAGGAGGGGTGAGAGTGGGCATTCTTGTCTTGTTCCAGTTTTCAGGGGAAATGGTTCCAATTTTTGTCCATTTAGGAGTATGCTGGCTGTGGGTTTCTCATAGATGGCTTTTACTATTTTGAGGTATGTTCCACGCATGCCTAGATATTCAAGGGTTTTTATCAAGAAGGGGTGTTGGATTTTATAGCAATTGTTAATTACAGTTTAAAGTCTCCACACCGTCCAGATGTGGCCTCTGTATTTGCCTGTCTGTCTGTCTATTTTGGGGGGCAGTATTCTAGTCTTGTGACCTCAATTCGCTGATAAATCTAAGAAGTTACTGATTTCAGTGTGTTCATATTTTTTCTTGTTGTGAGGATGGGAGTAATCACATACCAGCTCTTTACATTTCAAACCAGCAACCACTTATTACTGTCAACCCAAACAACAAAGAAAAAGAAGTTCTCTAAAAGAAAAAGATATTTATTTAGCAATACAGCACTGTGATAGAAATACAGGACCCTAGTAAAACATATTAGCAGTCCCCAACCTTTTTTGGCATAAGGGACCAGTTTTGTGAAAGATAACTTTCCCACGGACAGGAGAGGAGATGGTTTTGGGATGATTCAAGGGCATGATATTTATCACATACTTTATTTCTGTTATTATTACACTGTAATATAAAATGAAATTATTATGAAATTATGATCCTGATATGCATCTGCAATTGATTTATTATGGTCTCTGTACAGTCAAACCTCACTGCTAATGTTAATCTGTATTTGCAGCTGCTCCCCTGTGCTAGCATCACCGTCTCAACTCCACCTCAGACCATCAGGCATTAGATTCTCATAAAGAATACGCAACCTAGATCCTTCGCGCACGCGCAGTTCCCAATAGGACTCATGCTCTTATGGGAACCTGATACCACCAATGACCTGACAGGAGGCAGAGCTCAAGCAGTAACGCAAATTATGGGGAGTGGCTGTAAAATCAGTTGAAACTTAGCTTGCTCACCCCTGCTGCACACCTCCTGCTGTGCAGCCCAGTTCCTCACCCCTGGTACCTCCCGTAGGGTTTGGGGACCCTTGAGCTATATGCATATTCAGGGAGGGAAAGGAGGACAAACATTTTTAAAGGAAAAATAAGAAGAATTACATAATTCTTTGAAATGATTGTCCTTGGCTACAAATATCAATAACAAAGGTGACATCAGTCCAGAGTTGGACAGGCAATTGCTGGGTTTGTTTTTTGTTTTCTTTAACATTAGTGGCTCCATTTAGATTCTGACAACTTTTACACTATTATTTTTAAGAAATCAAAAATGGTTGTTAAATTTTAGAGTACTTTTTTATTTTTTAATTTTAACTGTGATAAGTTATATTAATGGACTCCTTAATCCTTAGTAATTTTTCCTTTATTGTAATTCTCCCCTTTACTTCACTGAGGCGAGCAATATATATACATTCTGAGATGCTGATATACAGTCCTCTTTTATATATATATAGGAGGTGTCAAAAATATATATACATTATAAAAGATGTTATCTATGTATTACTTTTTGAAGTTGAATTAAATTATGGTAACAATGTGCAGTATGACATTCACTCAACCATGCTTCTGCCATTTTCTTTTTCCTGACTGTCACATGGTAGCGCAAGTATTCATTTGATTAAAGCCATCTTTTGAGTGAACATCATACTTAAAATGTGCATACAATTTTTGGCATACATACAGTTAAATTTTACTTGTTTTATTTGGTGTTTATACTTTCACAATCATATTTGTAAGTAAAATTCATCTTCAGCTTTTTTTTTTTGCAGCTATCTTTATCTGACTTTGTTACGGTCAAAATTCTGAGATGCTGATATACAGTCCTCTTTTATCTTGTCTTTCCAAGACTGTTGCCATTTCATTTATTTTCATAAGTAATTCATTGGGGAACCGAGTGAAGTTTCATCATACACATTTAGTTAGCTTGAGAATCTTATTAACTATATTTGAGGCAAGTGGAAATGACTTCTGGTACTTAACCAAGAAAGAGTATCTAGAAAACAGCATCTTTAAAATTATAAGAGATATAAAACAAACATAGAAAGAATTAATTCCCCTTGGTCCCCTTTATAAAGGCAGTTTTCAACTCTTAGAGACATCAACGATATTTATTTGGGTTAATAGATGTTTTTTCCTTTTTTTTTTTTTGAGTTGGAGTCTCACTCTGTCACCCAGACTGGAGTGCAGTGGCCACACCCGGCCACCGCAGCCTCGATCTGCTGGGCTCAGGCGATCCTTCCGCCTCAGCCTTCCGAGTAGCTGGAACTACAGGCGCACGCTACCACGCCCGGCTGATTTTTTGATTTATTGTAGAGATGAGGTCTCGCCTGCCCAGGCGGGTCTCGAACCCACGGGCTCAGGCAATCCACTCATCTCAGCCTCCCAAAGGCACGGGATTACAGGCTGAGCCACCGAGCCCGGCAATAGATGTTTTTTTCAACTCAAGTTTTCCGAAATGAAAGAACAAAAAGGAAAGAATAGAAATGAAAGGAAGGAAGGAAGGAAGGAAGGAAGGAAGGAAGGAAGGAAGGAAGGAAGGAAGGAAGGAAGGAAGGAAACAAGGAAGACCACCTTTTTTCTCATATTGAGGGCCACTATGTACATTTTTGTGCAGACTGTACATTGCACAAATCTAGGAACATTATTATATCGGTTTTGAATTGATTAGACACTTTCTTTTGTTTTCTCTTTTTGGATATGTGATTAAAATCTATATTGGGGTCAGCATTTTTTATTTTTTTTAAGGTCACACAGTAAGTATCTTAGGCATGTGAGTCATGTAGTCTCTATCAAAACTACTCAACTTTGCTATTGTGGTGTGAAAACAGTCATATACACACAAGTGAAGAGTTGTGGTTATTTTTCAATGAAACTTGATTTACGAAGCAGATAACAGGGCTGAAAGCTGGAGTTTGCCTATCCCTCTTTATGCCTATATACTACTAAAGAAATCTAATGCTGTCATGAGGATTTTAAGGTAGTTTATGGTCAGGGCTGAAACTTCTAACTTATATCTGATTTTCCTCTTATCTCTGTCAGTCTCCTGTTCTGTTTCATTTTCTTCTAACAGCATTTTGTACATACTGCAATTCTTTACCCCTCGGCCTTTGATCCTTTTATTTTCTCAGTTTTAAATTATCTCCACAGGCAATGACTCCAATATTTTTAACTTCTGTGCATTCCTCTGCTCTGAACCCAACTGCCAACTTCACATTTCTCAAAGACACATCAAATTCATCACAGTTCAACTGAATTTATAGTCTCCCCTTCCAAATCTACTTTTCTGTTGGTTTTCCCAGTTTCAGTGAATGATATCATCATCTCTTTAAGATGATAAACCAAATTATACTTCACACAGAGGATCTCTATTTCTTGTTGATTCGATCTCTTTTTGACTTTTAATCTGTCCACTTCTTTTCTCTGCTAATATAAAAGGTTCTACTATCTCTTATGTGGATTTTGCAAAAGAGAGACATTCTTGGCTTTTTCCATTTTGTGGTTCAATTGATATTTACAAAACAATAATCTGATCATACAACGAGCTTCACCTCCTCAAAGACATTCCTTTGTTCAAAGGATAAAAACACAAATCCTCTCATATATTCTTTCTTTTATACACATATTCTTTCTCTCATATAAATATGAGATAAATATATATTCATACAAATGAATATATATTCATATAAATATATATTCATATAAATGAATATATATTCATATAAATATATATATTCATATAAATGAAAACTCCATTCTTAACACTACATCCCATGCCAAATCTTAGTGCTCATAAGGCTGTGTGTTTTGCCACCTGCCTCCCTCTCCACCATCTTGTACTTTCCACCTGACTCTTTATGCTACAGCCATGCTGGTCTAACTCATTTCTTCTAATAAATATGAGTTGCTTCCTCCCAACTCATGCTTCTCTCTGGAATGACTTTTCCTCATCTTTACCCAAGAAAGTACTATTCATTCTTTTTTTTTTTTTGCGTTAGAGTCTCACTCAGTCACCCAGACTGGAGTGCAGTGGCCCCTCCCAGTCACCGCAGTCTCGCCCCTGCTGGGCTCCGGTGATCCTTCTGCCTCATCCTTTCGAGTAGCTGGAACTACAAGCGCATGCTACCACGCCTGGCTGATTTTTGATTTATTGTAGAGATGAGGTCTCGTCAAGTTGCCCAGGCGGGTCTCGAACCCATGGGCTCAGGCAATCCACTCACCTCAGCCTCCCAAGGCGCAGGATTACAGGCTGAGCCACCAAGCCCGGCTAGTACTATTCATTTTTCCGGTCACATCTCAAATGCTTTTCTTCATGGATGCCTTTCCTAACTCCCCAGTGAGGACAGTTACTCTGTAATAGCTCCTCTTAGAACTGAGTTCCTATACTTTATAGTATTTATCTCAGTTTATAAATATCCATTTATGCTTGTGATTATTTAATTGATGTCTTCTACTATCTCCAGATTGAAAACCACTCTTACCACTTTATCTCAAATGCCAATTCTTAATAAATATTTGTTGATTGAATAAAAGAATGAATGGTCACCTATTCAAGTCCAAATACTTGCACTACAATGAGCAAACCGGTTTTGAATCTTGTCTAGGGAAAAGAGACAACTTTTAGAGGTATTGGCTATAGAAAGGCTATAGTCCTCTCTTATCATTCTCAAAAATGTGTGTTTCAACATCTCTTTTCTGTTTTTAACTTCTTTTCTTTTCTGATTGGGCCAGCAGCTCAAATATATAAAACAACTCATTATATAATTATAATTGATTTATATTCTATTTACCAGCCCCGCTAATCATGATTAGCATGCTAATTTTCAGGTGTTGTTAAGTCATTTAGACATTTCAGATGACAGTAACAAGTCTTTTTGTGTAAATCCTAAAATATTGTCTCTGCTGTTGTCCTAGCTCAACTGACACACTTATCTTTACCTCATTTTTGACTTTATTAAGACTCAATTCATTTTCATTCCATTTCACTTCATGAAATGTTATCTACCAGCTGACTACCTTTGGGTAGATGACCTTTTGTCAATTCAACAAAAAAACATTGCATAGAGTTAGTATGCCAGATAGTATACCAGGAAAGGGAAATACAAAGACAAAAGAAATGATCTCTGACTTCTAGGAGCTTACAAACTTTTTAGGGAAGTCAGATATTTAAGAAAATAATACACACAAGAATTCCATTATTTTAACTCAAATAAGTGATAGAATTGGGATGACAGTTTAAGACATATAAATTAGGGAGATAACCAAGAAGAAATTAGCTAGATAAAATTCAACCATATCTAAGCTTCTTTATTTGGAAAGAATTAAACATATTGTGTCAAAGCTTTACTTACCGTTTGGAAAGCTTATATTATAGGTTAAGTATATAAACGATGAAAGACCTATGGTAAAAATAGTTCTTTGACTGTTAGAACTTTCCACTTGCTTCTATCCGAATGAATTATACAAAGGACACCTGTAAACGTTTGTGTCAACTGACAATAAAAAACAACCAAGTGGTTTGAAAGACAATATTGTATTGCAAATCTTAGATACACATTATACCATATTACATCTGACATCATTAACTAAAAGAATGACTTCACTGCCAACAAATAATAAATTGTAAGAAAGTAGGTGTGACATGGTCTTTCCTTTTCACAGTTAACTTTTCATAGAAACTCTATAATTGAATAATATTTATGAAATTGTGATGTAAGTTTTTGTATTGTTGATGTAACAGCATTTCTGTCATGTTGGTACATTTTGGCTCATCAGATGTAGAGTTTGGTTTCTTCATATGGTCTTTTATTATAGAAACAGCCTCATAAATGTGATTGTGTGTGTGTGGCAATGTAATAATTATAAGAACAGCAAGCTGTTTAGAAAGAGAATGTCTGAGATTCAATAAAAGAGTTTTCTCTTTTGAAAACAAAATGTGCTGTTTTAACAGCTCTGGAAAAACAGTATTATTTTTGACTATATGAAACCAGAAAGGCACTACAAACTATATGACAGCAAATATTAATTCTGCATAGTTTATGGTGTCTATGATAAATGCTGCTTTCTAAAACATACCACTTTTGGCACAGCAGAGCAATAATGATGGAAAAGTAAATGTACATTATGAGAAAAAACAAGTAGAAAAGTATAAAGATAAACTTACTGGTTCTCCTGCAAGTCCCCTGTCTCCTGTACTTCCAGGTAGTCCCTGTAAACCCTGTACAAATAAAGGCAAAACTTGTAGAAAAAATGGTGTTTGAAAATGTTTTACTCCGTTTCCTTACCTTAGCTTTCCTTCTGGATCCTTCCACCTGATTTATCTGCCTATCTCTATTCTTTTGTGGTTAAATATGTTTAACATAAAAGTGACCATTTTAAGTGTATAGTTATGTGGCATTCAGTATATTTACAAAGTTGTGCAACTGTTACTACTATCCTTCTTCAGAAATTTTTCATCTTCCCAAACTGAAACTCTGTACTCATTAAATACTAACTCCCCATCAACCCCTTTCCCTCTGGTGACCACCATTCTGTTTCCTGTCTCTATGAGTTTGACTACCAAATACCTCATGTAAGTGAGACTATACAATATCTGTCATTTTGTGACTGGCTTATTTCCCTTAGCATAAAATCTTCAACGTTCATCCCTGCTATAGTGTGTCTCAAAACTTCCTTCCTTTGTAAGACTGACTAATATTCCATTGCATACATAGCTCGCATTTTGTTTATATATTCATCTGTCAACGAACACTTGGGTTATTTCCAGCTTTTAGCTATTGTGAATAATGTGGCTGTGAACATGGGTATACAAGTATTTGTCCAAGTTCCTATTTCTTAATTAGCTTGGGTATATACCTAGAAGTCGAACTGATTGATCGTATGGTCGTCTTCTGTTTAACTTCTTGAGGAATCGCCAAACTGCGTTCTTTAGTGGTGTTCCCATTTCATGTTAGTGCCAACTATGCACAGGGGTTCCAACCCCCTTGCTAACACGTATTTTCTTTTTTACCTTTAATAACAGTATGTAAAATGGTATCTCAGTATGGCTTGATTCACATTTTCCTAATGAGCATCATTTTCATGTGCTTATTGGTCGTCTGTGTATCTTTGGAGAAATGTCTAGTCAAGTCCTTTGCTCATTTTTTCATTGGGTTGTTTTTTCATTCTTGAGTTGTAGGAATTCTTTATATCTACATCTATTCTTACTTAATCCTCACTTCTGTAATGTTTCAAATAATTATCCAGAATTATTTTAAATTTGGATTTCTCTTTTTTTTGTTTTTTGAGTTGAGTCTCACTCTGTTGCCCAGACTGGAGTGCAGTGGCACGCTCCCGGCCACCACAGCCTTGATCTGCTGGGCTCTGGTGATTCTTCCACCTCAGCCTTCCATGTGGTCGGAACTACAGGTGCATGCTACCATGCCCAGCTAATTTTTGATTTATTGTAGAGATGAGGTCTCGCCAAGTTGCCCAGGTGGGTCTTGAACCCATGGGCTTAGGCAATCCACTCGCCTTGGCCTCCTAAAGTGCTGGGATTACAGACTGAGTCACCGAGCCCGGCCCGGATTTCTTTACACTTTTATATTAATATAAAATTTTCTTTTTAAAAGCAATTAATTTAATAGTGATTTAAATAGTCCCTGTGCTCATAAATATGACCTATGCTCCTAAAACCTGGCAAGGTACAGGGGTCTCAGAACATAGGTGACCCGAAATAATCATATTGAACCTATAACTTTCTTTTTTTTCATTTTTACACTATGCTACCTATGGTATCATAAAAGAATCTTGAATATGAAGTACATTATAAAGCAGTAGCTAGAACTCTAAACCAAATTCTGAGTCCTGTGTGCCCCTTCCATTCAAATATTTACTAAGTATTTACTGTGTGTCAGACACGATGACAACTGATGACATATAATACACTATCTCATTTGCAAGTCCCATCTTCTACATTATTGACTTCAGGAAGGCTGTTAACTATATAGCAAACTACAATTACCATTGTATCTTAAAAACTAAAAGCTAACAAAAAATGTGACATTAAATCAGAAACGAGGATATTAAGTTCTTAGTAACACACTATTTTCCAAGTTATACGCATCAATGCTATGTTCAGTTTCTCTGCTTCGAGAAAGAGAAATATATAAAATTATGGACTCCTATCTGGCTAAGGCCCTGTTTCAGACATGAAAATCATATGAAGCACTCCAGGCTTCTTAATTAAGAGACAGGATCAATATAAGGGATCCTTCTGTGCCTAGTATACTAACTGAAACATACAGTTAAAGTTCAGAACTTAAAATAAAATCTTCCCAATTTTCTTTGTAAAGTATGTTTAGCATCAAGCATAATGTGTATTTTAATGCTGTTGACAGTGCATAAAAGCTATTTTGCAAGTTATGAAATTTAAATGGGTTCTATTTTTATTGGGGATGAAGTGAAAAAACACAAACTGGAACAAAATTAAAATTCTCTTTTAAGGCTTTTCAGAACTTGCTGTCCCATGACTTCAACTTAGTAATTATGACAATGATGATCATGGGCATAATAATGACTATTTTGGTTGTTATTTACCAAGAGCCTGCTCCAAGCACATAACAAACATCATTTGTTATGACTATGAAAGCTATCCCATTTTACTCCTAGGAATATTGTTTGCTTTGAAATCTACTTTTTCTGATATAACTGGAAGTAAAAAGTACTACCAGAGATAAAGAGGATTTTTTAACAATAAAAAGGATCAGCTGATCAGAAACACATACTAATTATAAATATGAATACACTTAAAAATAGAATTTTTAAATACATAAAACAAGATTTAATAGAATTAAAGGGAGAAATACAAAATCATAGTTGGAGATTTTTTACACCACTATCTCATCAATTGACAGAATACCTAGATTAAATAATCAGTAACATATGACCTGCTATGGTTTTTGTATGATTTTGAAAACCGAACATAGTGACCCAGGCTTTATCATCTCAATAACACAACAAGTCGTGGTCTCTCTTCCGGTTTTTCCTCTTTGTGTAATATCTATGTGTGTGGATAGAAAGCAAATATTGTATAGGATACAGTGCTGGCCCACAAACAAATCTAATTTTACTGGTTATCTGGGCTACCAGGGCACCACGAGATGTGTTCCCAGTTTTCATTTAATGCTTGTCTTTAGAATTATGACAAGTTAGAGATGAAAGGAGTCTTGGAGATCTTATCAGTCTCTTTATTTTACGGAAGAGGAAAACGCGACCCAGAGAGTTAACCAATTTAAACAAGGTTACGCAGTTCTCAGGAGCGTGCACCAGAACAAAGGTCAATCTGACCTCAAATATATGTTTTTATTATACAGCATTGTCTGCTTTCTGACAGTGCTAAATGCCTAGAGACATTACAATTACGCTGAGGCATCAAATGAATCTTGGAGGTTTGTTTCCCTTTTTTGATTCGTTGTTCCTAGCTTCCCTGAGATCACAGATCAATCAAGGAGAAGGAGACAATATTTGTATAGAGCTAAGTAAACCACAATAACTATTATAAACTCATGATTTAGTGTTCAGCCCATGTCAGGGACTAGGCTCACTGAACTCTTCAGTAGTCTATGAGATTTGTTTGACACAAGCTAAGGTTATAAAATGAGTCTAGTATCTTTAATTTGATTGAGGAAGTCAAACATCAAATATCACATTTATCCAAGCATACTTGATGGGCTGGGAATGAAGGTAAAATTCAAAGGAAAGTCAACAATGTACAAAGTGAGTAAGTAATTTACTTCTTTGAGCTTCATTTTTCTAACATGGGAGAAATGAGCTTGTTGAGCTCCAAATGTCTCCACTCATTGCAACATATCAACTTCATTTATGGGGTAGCAAAGTGGTCAGAATCTATTGGAACACTATTTACATTGATATAACATAAATACAGATGATGAATATTAATACTTCAGGAATATTCTTTGGAGATAAGTTTAATAATGCAATGCCACAGACAAGTACTTTCCCTGGACACAGTCATTTATTTTCTTTTTTAGGTCTTTGGTATTTTAAGTTCAGTCACTGTCAGATATAATGCTATTAAGGGGAACAACATGCAAGGGAAGCAGATTTCAAAGAGGAACCAGCAAACAAAGTGACATTAGCAGTAATTACTATAGCAGCTAAAACATTTTTATCTTATCATTCTCTGATTTCTCAGCTGCAATCTATTTATATTACCTGAGTTTATAACTTTACATTTTATATATACATGTATATGACAAATCAAAATTTCTTCATTAAAATTATGATTCAGAATAAAATGTAAAATACACACACATTTAAGCTTATGTGCTCATATACATTTGATATCTTACATGTGTGTATATATCTCTTCTTATTAAAAAAAAAGAAATATTTTTTCCCTTACTTGGTGATAACTACAAAACTTGTTGCCTTTTAGGGAAAAAAATGTATGTATAATTCTGGTAAGATTTTTTTGGCAGTAGGAAAAATCTAGCATTATAAAACATTAAAAACTCTTCGAGCGGCGCCATGGGAAAGTATGAAGACACACACCATACCACTTCACACTCTAAAGGTATGAAAAGTGTGTGTGTTAAAATAAAGTAGGCAGAGGTTTCAAAGAAGTTATTTATTATGCTAGTTTTATTAATGTCTTATTATATTATTAACTTACACCATTTTATTTTGAAATGGGTTTCATTTAAAAACTAATTTATCATAACTAAAGTGAGGTAAAGGTAACAGTTATCACCATTAGTTTATAGATAGGTACAGCCAAGGTTTAGTGAATAAGCAACTTGTTCCAATGAAACAATTACCCAGTGATTAAAAGTGGCTTTCTTAGTCTAACATACTGAATACTAAACAATAGTCTAACAGAGAATGAAACAGATTAAGGTAATCATCTCATAATAAGTATATATTAATATCAAAATAAATACCATATTGTTTTCTGTAAATATATATAATTTATATTTGTCAACCCCCAAAAAACATTGTTTAAACACTCCTCTTGTGAAAAAGCAGAAAAAATTGTTCATAGCCTGATTATTTTTTATTACTTACTGGTTTCCCTTGAATACCTCTCTCGCCAGGGTTTCCAGTCTTACCCTACACGAGAAAGAAAATGTTTGAGTCAAGTAAGCCCCTCCCAAAATATTAACCACACACCAAATAAAACGGAAAAGATTGTAAATGTTAACTTTTAATGTGAAATGTTTTATTACTTACAGTAAGACCATGAGATCCTCTTTTTCCTTGACCTCCTTTTTCACCCTAATAAAGTATCAAGACCAGGTGAATTAGTAAGATTGTGAATTATGGTCTTATACTTTCTAGCATGTACTCATATACAAAAAATAAGATATTAAGTATATAGTTCAATATTGGAAAGAAAATATCTGTGAGTGTGTGTGTGTGTGTGTGTGTGTGTGTGTGTAATAAAAACTTTATGCATGTTTCATACTTAGACTAACAGAATATTTAGACCCATACTTTTATAAGGAAATACATCATTTTTTAGACTAGTAGGACATGTGGGTCCAATAAAATTTAACTGCATATGAAGTGAAAAAATCAGTGATTACCTTGGCACCTTGTATACCTTGTTCCCCTGAGAGACCGTCTGGTCCTCTTGGGCCCTAGAGGTAGAAAAAATATGCTGTTGTTAATTAGAAATGTTCCCTTTTTACTGTTATGTGTCCTTACAGATGAAGACACTGTGTCCTTCTTTAGTTGACAAATTCCTCCTGCTTGTTTTTATGCCCTGGCCACAGAAAAGAATACAGATGGGTATGGCCAAACTTATTTGCATGGGAGAATCAAGCCCATATTTTGATGATTTTAATGCCAAATTGTAAATCAAATGAGTACAAAAATAGGTGATTCAGTTGTTGAAGTGGCTATAATGTAGGTGTGTTATTTGGGTACTTGTTCACTTAATCATTTACTCACAGCTGCCAGCCAGGATGTATTCTTAATACAACTTTAAATTAATTTAGAAGTGGCTGGTTTGATGTCTAAACAATCATCCTAAATTTCATAATTTTCAAGTGGTGCTCTTCTCTTCACATTGTTAGAAAATGAGTGCTGATTGCATTGTTATCTGTTATGCAACTGTTTGATAACTGTTACAGAAAGATGACAGGGGCATAGAAAAGGGAATGAAAATCTACTGAAATATTCATGTAAATTTAAAACTTCTCAATACTCATTCAATAATTAGTTGCAAAGAAGCATTAGCTGCAAAAGTCCTTCTCTATTAAAATGACAGAATAGTCTCCCTGGCTAAATTACAACTTTCCTTGGAAGACCTTAAAGTCCTTTTTAAGAGACTTAATGCAATTCCACAGCCTCTAACTAAATATATGTGGAAAAGGAAATTGCATTAAGTGTTATGGGGAAACCTAATTGTGAGCAAGTTGTTCCATCATGAAGCTTATAGAATGAAAAGGTAAATTACACAAATGACTATAATATATATGCAGAGATGAAGCATGCCAAGCTCCAAAACAAAGATTTAAAAAGGGAGGCAGCCTTCACATGTCTGTAATGGGAATGAAGACATCATTTTGGCAGTTGGAAGTCAAGTTCTTACAGATTTATTCAAAATGGAAGGAACTCTACATGGAGGGATAGTAGGAGACAAGGGTACAGAAACATGAAATAAGATACCCAAAGAACAAAAGAGTAGTTTGTTTGGCCAGGCTATTTATTATTTGGGAGAATTATTAAGAAATAAATGTGGAAAGGAAGAATGAGACTTCAAAAGTAAAGGACTGGAATTACATTGAAATCAGTTGGTAGAAATCTGCTGCTGAAGATTTCTATATAGAGCAGTGATGCAAATCTCCCAGTACAACATCCTGATTTGAAGGAGCCCCTTAGGCTTTAGCACCTGCTCTTGAAATTACCTGAAATTACTTTGATTTAGTTTTATATTATTACAAGTTGCTTATAATAGGACTCTCTTCTGGGTACTCTCAGGATAGCTGCATTCCTTAATCTTCTTGAGTACATTCATGGATTTGGAGAGATAACTCATACTTCATGAGGATCTATAGATCCACTGATACTATTAAAGTTAAAGCCATATCTCCAGTCCTATACTTTCTAAGTCTGTATTCAGGGTATTCCATAATCTAGCTCCAACTTCCTTTTCTGCCCAATTTTCCAATAAAAGACTGGAAAACTAAATTACAGCCTTATTGCGCAAGACCTTGAAGATCAACTTGAGGAGTATGGACTTAATTTAAGAAAGAAGTAATTTTCAGAGTGTCTGCTGAGTGCTTACTACAAGCCAGGCATTGTTTTAGGCCCAGAGGGGACATAGTAGGGAGAAGAGACAAACCTATGCACATTCATAAACAAGTTTATATACATACATACATACACACACACACACACACACACACACACACACACATATATATACACATATATATACACTTATATACATATGGTACAAAGTTAAAATAAACAATTAAGGATAATGCAGATTAAGGGACTAGACAGTAGCCAAGGTGGGGAGCACTGTTTTAGAGAGGGTGGTCTGAAACGTTCCTTTAAAGTGAATGTAGGTAGACACATTCTGTAAGAGGTGAGATTGTAGATCATGCAAATAACTTAAGGACAATCATTGTGGCAAAAAACAAAAGCAAGCAAACAAAAAACACATGCCCCTGAGGTGGGGGCAGGCTCAGAATATTCAATAACTGAATCACTGGAAATAAAAATTTTCAAGAACAACAATCAAACCATGACTCAAGTTTTAAGCATGAAGTTACTTCAGGACTTTGCTTTAATAATCACCCCCCATCTTACAATTTCAATATCCTGTACTGATTCGTTTTCTCTAGCACCTTCAATGCCTAATTTTCCTCTTTTTGCCTTGTAAGAAACACTGCTAAATTTTATTGAGTAACAAAAAGGCTGAGAGAGCATAAAAAGGAATGAGTGGTCAACATTCTAAAGTACTATAGAAAACAAGTGAGGTCTAAACTGAAAATGTGTCCACTGGTAAACAGGCACCTAAAATTCCCGTGAAACCTGGAATTTCTATGGTTTTCTTAGATATTTTATTATGGAGTAACTGGTAGAAGATGACGCCATTAATAAGAAAACAAATTGGAAACATAAGTTTGTTTGGGGTAGAGAAGGAAGAGTGGTAGAAGATAATGAGTTCAACTCTAGATGATCAACCACAATGAAGCAGATTTCTCCAAGGCTAGTGACAAAGAGTTAGAAATCATTCTAAGATCAAATGGCAGCAGCCATAAAGATCAAGTTTCAAAAGGCCCTCAAGACATAATTTTTTTTTAAAAGGTTGTTGGTCCAAAGATGTCCAGTGGTTCCTTTCTTGAATAAAATCAGATTAACTGGCTGCCTAGATATATATGTAGAAAGGGCTGCATCTAACTGGAGGTAAGTCTTATAATTAACTGCCAGTTCCTGTCCAGGCACATTAACTACCCACTGCCATGAGTGCACTAGTTAATAACTACCCACTGCCGTGGGTGAACTAATTAAACTCTACTTCTTAAGATGAAGAAACTGAAGTCTGCAAATGTTAAGTGAGTTGCCTGATCCCCATGGTGTCTAAATGTCCAAAGACTGAATAATTTTGCTTTATTAAGTTTGTAATATTGTTTCAAATATTAAAAAGAAACAAGGGTTAGTCTTGTTAGCAAGTGAATTCAGGATGGAATACCATACCTAAAATTTAGAAATTTTACAGAATGAATATTAAACATTCAGAAGCAAAGTGCTGATTGGTATTATAAGTGAAGGGAACTCCATTCAAAATTAAGAAATACATATAGCAATGATAACCATTCATTTTATAATGTTTTCCATTAAATAATACTTTTACTTACTACCCAAAACAACCTTATAGACTCTGAAATTTCTATCAAATACTAAAGAAGTTTTTTACAGAAATAAAAAAATCCTAAAATTTGTATAAAAACTAAAAAGAGCCTGAATAATCAAAGCAATCCTGAACAAAAAGATCAAAGCTGGAGGAATCACATTACCTGACTTCAAAATATATTACAAAGCTAGAGTTACCAAAACAACATGGTATTTGGTATAAAAACAGGTCTGTGGAACAAAATCGAGAACACAGAAATAAATCTGTGTCACAGCCAACTCATTTTTGGACAAAGGCACTAAGAACATACATTGTGGAAAGGACAATAAATGGTGCTGGGAAAAGTGGATACACACATGCAGAAGAATGAAGCTGGATTCTTGTCTCTCATCATACACACAAATAAACTCAAAATAGATTAAAGACTTAAACATAATACCCGAAACTATAAAACCATTAGAAGAGAACATAAGAGATGAACTTCAGAACCTGGTTTAGGCAGAGATTTTACGGCTAAGATCTCAAAAAGCATAAATGACAAAAGCAAATATAGACAAATAGGACTATATTAAACTAAAGGCCTTCTGCATGGCAAGGAAAACAATCAACAGAGTGAAGAGACAACCTGTTGAATGGGATAAAATATTTGCAAACTACTCATCCAACAAGGGAGTAATATCCAGAATATACAAGTAACTCAAACAACTCAACAGTAAACAAACAAACAAATAAACAATCCCATTAAAAACTGGGCAAAAGACATGGATAGACATTTTTCAATAGAAGACACATGCAAGGTCAAGAAGTATATTAAATAATGGTTAACATCAATAATCATCAGAGAAATGTGAAACAAAACCACAATGAGACATCATCTTATTCCACTAAGAATGCCTATTATTAAAAAGACAAATGTAACAACAAATGCTGGGCACTGGTAAAGGAAGGAGGAAGAGAGGAGGAGTGAGGGTTACACAACCACCCACTGGGTACCATGTCTACTACCACGGGGAGAAAGGGCTCGCTAAGAATTAGCCCAAGCCTTACCTGCAAGCAACTTACTTATGTAGCAAATGAGGATGTGCTACATAAGTAATCTCATAACTCTAAAATAAATAAATAAAATTTAAAAAATAGACACTGGCAAGAATGCAGAAAAAAAGAATTTTTTTTTTTTTTTTTTTTTGAGTTGGAGTCTCACTCCATCACCCGGCTGGAGCATAGTGGCATGCTCAAGGCTACCCCCTGCGTTGACCTGCTGGGCTCCGGCGATCCTTCAGCCTCAGCCTTCCAAGTAGCCAGAACTATATGCGTATGCTACCATGCCTGGCTATTTTTTGATTTTATTGTAGAGATGAGGTCTTGCCAAGTTGCCAAGGCTGTTATCGAACCCTTGGGCTCAGGCAATCCTCTCAACTAGGCCTCCCAAAGTGCTGGGATTACAGGCTTGAGCCACTGCACCCAGTCCTAAAAAAGAACTCTTACACACTGTTGGTGGGAAGGTACATTAGTATAGCCACTATAGAAAACAGTATGGTGAACTGTCATAAAACTAAAACCAGAAAAATCATAGAATCTAGCAATCCCACTACTGGGTATTTATCCAAAGGAAAAGAAATCAGTATATCAAAGAGATACCTATACTGTCATGCTTATTGCAGCAAAGATAGGAATAACCTAAGTGTCCATCAGCAGATGAACGGATAAAGAGAATGTGGGGAGGGGGTTGTACACACATAATGGTATGCTGTTCAGTCAAAAAAAGAATAAAATCATGCCATTTGCCACAACATGGATAGAAATGGAGGTCATTAAGTAAAATAAACCAGGTACAGAAAAACAAATGTCACATGTTTTCACTCATATATGTGAACCAAAAAAAAGGTCATCTCATGGAGGTAGAGAGTAGAATGATAGATAGCAGAGGCTGAGAAGGGTGTGGGGTGATGGAAGTGGGGATGAAGAGAGGTCAATTAATGGGTATAAACATACAATCAGATGGAAGGAGTAGGTTCTAATGTTTGATAGCAGAGTAGGGTGACTATAGTTAGCAACAATGCATTGTATATTTCAAAATAGCTAAGAGGACCTCAAATGTTCCCAACACATAGGAATGATAAATACCCGAGGTAGTGGATACTCTACACTGACTTGATCATTCTGTGCATGTAACAAAATATCACCTGTTCTCCATAAATAGTTACAAATATTTTATGTATCAATAAAAAATAAAAGCATGCTTCTTTTAAAATTGCTTTAACTTTATAAAAACATGTTCATATTTATTGCTATATTTACTAAGTCAGGATGACACAGGGATCACAGACAGAAGTTTCTGTGCCTACAGTGATGATAAAGAGAACCACATTCATTTTTTTTAAGTCTAAATAATGCAATTATATTAATTAAAGGCGATAAAGCCTAAGACTGCTAGGTAAGAGTTTAAGGCTGGAAGAATTCTAGGAAAGGCTTAAACTTTATGTTAAAGGCACAAGTAAGCTAATAAAGTAAAAGCTCAGCTTTATCAACATTTGTACGTTTTACTCTGATATTGGCTGTAGACATTATCCCATAAGTTGGTGTATATGCCTGCTTTGACTTCTAAGACAAAATCAGTTCTAGGACAAGCTCTAAGGAAGTTAGACAAACAGCATTATAATAGACACCTAATTTGGTATAAAGTTGTTTTTAAAAATAGCTACTTTATGGGAATATACTCAGAAGAACTCAAATCATTCTATAAAAAAGATACCTGAACACATATGTTTGTTGCGGCTCTATTCACAATAGCAAAAACATGGAACCAACCATGCTGCCCATCAAAGTTGGACTGGATAAAAAACAAATGTGGTACATATACACAATGGAATATTATGCAGCCATAAAGAAGAACAGACATATGCAGTCTGCAGCAACTTGGATGGATTTAGAGTCAATAATACTCAGTGATCTATCACAGAAACAAAGAACAAAGTACTAGATGTTCTCACTCATAAGTGGACCTTGAACAATTACCATAACACTATAAGAAAGGGACTGGCAGTATGGGAAACTGCCAAGGGGTGGGGAGGATTGGCAGACGAGGGAAATTGCTAGGGGAGGGAGGGGCACACCTCATCAACAAGGGTACCTGCATAACCAACATTTGTATACCTAACCCTGAATTGTACCCCACATCTTTAAAATAAAAAAAAAAAACAACAACAAAAACAAAATAACTACTTCAAAATATCTCATGGATATTCTCTAGGAGAAAGTATACTGTCTAAAGGGAAAATCTAATATTTTCTTTACTCCCTTAAAAAAGTTAAAGTTGTCCACACTGAGCTCTTAGAAGGTTCTCAACCCTGGAATAGACATCTGGTAGCCCAGCTACACAAATAAAGCATGTTTTGCTAAATAACTATTACTTGAATTGTAGGAAAGTACCTTAAGGAGTTAATCAAGTTCATGAATGATCAATTTAATTCTATATGCATTAGATGGTAGGAGACAAAACCGCTACTTCATATAAACGCTATATTTTTGTTTTTGAAACAGGGTCTCACCCTGTCACCCAGACTGGAGGGTAGTGGCACAATTATGGCTCACTGCAGCCTTGATTTTCTGGACTCAGGCGATCCTTCCACCTCAGCATCCTGAGTAGCTGGGACTCTTGGGACTACAGGTGTGCATCACCATGTTTGGCTAATTTTTTTTTAAATTTTTTGCAGAGACATATGTTGCCTAGGTTGGTCTCAAACTCTTGGGCTCAAGCAGTCCTCCCACCCCAGCCTCCCAAAGTGCTGGAATTACAGGCATAAGCCGCTGCACCTGGCTAAATGCTAAAGTTAAAAGAAAAAAAAAATATGGTTAAGACATTATCATAAACCCTACACTAAACATTAGGAAGACTTTTATGAGAATTCCAAGTCCATCTCTACGACCCCTTTAATCAATTTTAATAGGCTGACTATCTGTGAATGAAGAAAATAGCCCTTACTCACAGAATAAATGTCGTCGTAACTTGGACACAGTATATTTATGTTTTTTAAACCATATCTATCTGCCTTTGTGTGAACCTTCCATTAATGTGCCTAACTTAGTATACTTAGCAGTCTTTAGTGGTTCTTGATTGTCTGAAACAAAACGTTCCATTAAACAAAAACTAACATTATCTATCAGTGTTTTGAAGGAAGAAAATACTTGCTTCTATTCCTAATATAAATGTTATTTCAGGAGAAGAAACCATAGAGGAAGTTTTGCCTTATCCCCTGGAATGCTCCCAATAGTAGGAGCATCGAATCTAAAAGCAAATACTCATGAATGCTTACTCCTCTATGGTATGCATTTCCCTGACGGGGCCAAATTTCAGAATTTTTATAGCCAAATCCATTTTATTTCTTCCATAGAAACCCTTAAATATTACAGTTTCTAAAATAGTTACTTTAGTCTTTCCTTCTCATGTAAATCTTAAGCAGCACAATCAGAATAAAAAGTTACTTAGTTGGGCCGGACATGGTGGCTTGCCTATAACCCCAGCACTTTGGGAAGCCAAAGTGAGAGGGCTGCCTGGGCCCAGGGGTTCAAGACCAGCCTGGGCAACTTGGTGAGACCTCACCTCTACAATAAATCAAAAAATTAGCCACATGTTCTCACTCATATAATGGACCTTGAACATCCAATGTAATACTATAAGAAAATGACTGACGGTACTGGGAAGCTATGGGGGGCAGGGGGATGGGATTAACAGTCGCAAATATCTGTCTGGGGATGGGGAAACACTTCTTATCAACAGGATGCCTGAATGAAACGTAATTGTACACCTAACCCTTAACTGTACCCCACAAAATCATAATAAAAAATATTGATTAAAAAAAAAAAATTAGGCGGGAGTGGTGGCGCGTGTCTGTAATTCCAGCTACTTGGAAGGCTAAGACAGAAGAATCACCAGAGCCCAGTAGGTCAAGGCCGCGGTGGCCGTGAGAATGACACCACACTCCAACCTGGGCGACGGAGTGAGACTCCAACTCAAAAAAAAATAAAAAAATTTACTCAGTTGTGTGCATTTATCCCACCCTTCTAGAGAGAGTGCAAAACTGAAACAGGTCTCGTGATCAAAGACCCAATTCAAGGACTTGAAAAAAGATGAGGTTAACTTTGTTCTGTGTGTTGTGTCTCCTGTCTGGGCAGCTGGGCACAGAAGTAATGGGGAGATGCCAAAGGATAAGTTGCCCAGGTCTAAGGAGTTAAATGTACATATAAGAAGCAACAGCTAGCCGGGTTCAGTGGCTCAGCCCGTAACCCCGCGCCTTTGGGAGGCTGAGGTGAGTGGATCGCCTGAGCCCGCGGGTTCGAGACCCATCTGGGCAGCGAGACCTCATCTCTACAATAAATCAAAAAATCAGCTGGGCGTGGTAGCGCATGCCTGTAATTCCGGCTACTCCGAAGGCTGAGGCGGAAGGATCGCCGGAGCCCAGCGGGTCGAGGCTGCGGTGGCCGGAAGCGGCCACTGCACTCCAGTCTGGGCGAGAGAGTGAGACTCCCACTCAAAAAAAAAAAAAAAGAAGCAACAGCTGATGTTGTGCTGATTCCCAGTGATCCAACTAGCTAAGCCATTATCTTTCTGGCACTGGAGTAGAGAATCTGCTAGCTTGTATTGTCTACATTAAAGGACATGCTTTTGAGTATTATATTAGTTAGCTTTGGTATATTAAATTATTTTACTTCATTCAAGTAACTATTCTTTTTGCTAAACGTGGTAGGTAGGAACAAAGCTTAGAGTATGTAGCATAAATAATACTTTAAATTCATGTCACATCTCTCATCTAAGAATCTTTATAAGAGAGATATTTTCAGTCAACCCTATTATCTTTTTCAGCAGTGTAAGAGGCAGAATTGTTTAGGCTGTTTTTTGAGATGGAAGAACACTGTTGCTTGCCTTTTTCCTGTTCTTTGGGAAAATGTCAATATTGTATGATACCGCAAAAGTCATCAGACTTTAAAATTCATGTGGTCTAGCGCTAAGAGATAGTAAGCCTTGAATCCTCCACGGCACTAGTAGTATTTGACAAACTGCAGGAAATCAGCAAATGTTAGATAGATATACGATGGATGGGTGAACAGGAAGGAAGCAGAGAGGCAGGCAGAATCCTAGGGAGTTGGCCTACCATGCATGATGTTCATATGGCCATTTGCTAACAGTATAAATTACAGACAGACAGTAAGAGAGCATCAGCACAAGTTCCAAATGATCATTCTCTGTGTGGTCTCAGTGTAAATGGGCTTAAGGCCGAGCTTCCTTCCAACATACTATGACATACATGTGCCACGAAGAGATTACAGGCGTGCTGGGAATATTGACTCCCTCAGCCTTTGGGGTGACAGGGAAAGGCTAGGCACAGAAGTCCCCAGCTAGATAGATACTTCTTCCATTTATCTCAGTGAACTGGACTAATGTTGTCAATTTTTTGGTTAGCGAAAAACACTGGGAAAGATAGGTCTAGGGTACTGGGATTCCAGTCACAGTGGAGGATGGATTGAAGAGAGAAGAGAGTAGACACAGGAAGATACCAGATGGTTATTACAGTGGAACTTCCTGATTCTATACTCCTCAAATATTCTGGGCTTCAGTTCTCTTTTTGTACTCATAAGATTAACTGGTTGTCTGAAATAGTGTCCTAATAGAGAAAGCTCCTTTTCCTCTCTCTAAATAAGGCTTTTATATCTAATCAAAACTTCTTCTTTTTAGATCCTGGGTAAAAATTTTAAAAATTGTGAGGAGCCATTTGGGGAGAGAATCAGTAAAATATATTTGGAGGATGACAGGAAAATGGATCCTTGGGGAGGCGGGAGTTGAGGACAAAGTGACAAATCGGGAAAACACAATAATCTATACAGGGCTCATAGTGAGGTCAGAGAACTGCGGAAAAAATGAATTTTCCATATGACTAGGAGACAGCATGAGTGGTTCAGGAGGAGACAGTGTTTAGTACCTAGCTTTTGCCCAAACACCTAAATTACTTAATTAACAAAAAGCACAAATAAGTATTTCTTCTTTTTTTCACCTGTCACAAAACTGGTTGAACTTTCCCACTATGACTAATACAAAAGTTGAATAAACACATTTGACCTGACCGAAGACTGAAAGTTAGCAGGGTCCAAACCACTAAGTAACAGTTTGGGTACAGATCATCTACCATCATTTTTTATTTTACTTCAAATCTCATTCAGGCTAAAATAGATGTGAACCCCAGACTGTAAATCTGTAATCCAGGAAGAAAAATAGTTTTTTAGAAAAGAAAAAATAATAAAGACAAAGATAAATTTGCTCTCTTTCTTCAACCTTCACCAAAAACACAGGACATGAAATTAAAACCATTATTTCAATCTAGGAATTCATAATACTCTTCTCTCATTTGCCAGTTGGAAAACTGCTGGGGCTTTTTGTTTGTTTTTTAAACATTATTAAATAGAGGACAGTTTTAGAATTTTAAAATATTTTCTTCACTAGTGCTAAAATTTAAATCAAGGTATGACCAAAGCACAAAACAAAATTCTTAAAGCCCACATATTTAAATTAATTTGAAAAATACTCCCAATATTCCCTGTGATATTTTGGTATTTGAATAAGCATGAGCTTTGGAGTCAGACACACTAAGGTGTGAATACTGGTTGTACCATTTCCCTGTGTCTACAGGCCATATACTTAAACCTTGTGAGTTTCTTCAACTGTGATATCAGAGATATAATCTCTCCTTCTTAGCTTTGAGAATTAAGTGAGAGAAGATTTCTATATAAAAGTGATATGTGACAGGCATGAAATAAATGGTGTTTCTTACTTCTATAAAGAAAAAAATTGATTTAATGTTAAAAAGACAACTTAAAGAGATTAAGTTTTTTTCATTTAATTCTGTATGCAGAATTATTAGACAATGATGACTATAATACCTCTGATTTATAATCAATAAAGTCTTGTCCATACTTTGTGTCATCATTCCATTTCTTGCTGTTCTTATTTTGTAGTGATGTTACTTTCTTTGCTATGCAAGTCTGTTTTGATAGGAAAATTAATTTATTTAAAGATCTTCACATTTTACAGTTCCTCCAAAGAATGAACTTGGAGATTGGAAAGAAAAAAAAGAATTCTTTATGAGTTAGGAATATATGTCAAAATTAAAATGAAAAAGTATGATTTTATAAATACAAATGATTGAGTCATATTTCAATTTGTGCAGGTAGTTCATCTAGTATAATAAAAATGAGGAAAAACCTGATAATATCTAACCACAATTCTAAGATAACATGGTGCTAGTTTTGTTGAGCATATCACTATGTATAAAGTGTTTTTTGAGGTCAAAGTACTTCTCCCATTAGATTACTTACTCTTTGTCCTTTAGAACCTTGACTCCCAGGTGGTCCTCTTGCCCCTACATGACCCTACATGTTGTAAATTTAAAAATCAGTTAAAGAATTCATAGAAATGTTATCAGAATAGTAGTCATACTTTCTTATAATATATGTAATTCTCCTTGGAAATTCTTAAAATAAAATCACACCTCTCTCCATCAATATTTTGTTTTTGAAATATTCTACTGTTTGGGGAAATGTCATTTTCAGGTGTTTACACCCTGAACAAAGAATGGAAACTTTAAATATTCACTGACCAGCAGCTTTCAGGAGAAACACACATGGAATGATGAAGAAAGGAGAAACTAGCTTATCCAGTCTGACCAGTCTGGCCCATCAAAGAAGCAGCAGCTATCACTCTAAGATTTCTTTACCACTATTCTAGATATTTATGATAATCTCATCACATAAAAACAGATTTTTTTGTTACCATGAAAATACCAGTGTTCCAAATTAATATGCCATAAAAATAGCTTGCAAAGAAGTTTAAGTTTCCATTTATTAAGTCAATTACAATTAATTATTTTTATAGCTCAATCAGAAAACAAAATTTATCTATGAACATAAGGTAGATAAAAATGAAGTGAGGTTTAGGACCTCAAATCTACTTAATATCTTATGTAATTAAAAAGACTCACAACTGTGCCTTAGACCAGTCTTTTTAATTTTAGAAGCTGACATGTATACAAATAAACTGGAAAATCAGCCTTATTCTTTTTAAAATAGAAGCTTCACAGACTTAGTATAGTCCATTTCTGATAAGAAAAGTCTGCTCAGGGCATCCTAAAGGCTGATCTTTTTCATATTTTAAGTTCACAACAACCGTCAAATTTTGATAAGCAGAATTTTTTGGAGGGGGTTCATTATCCTTTTGTAAACAACAAATGGAAGACATTCAATACTTTGATTTTTTGTTTACTAATAAAAGTATATTTCCTATGAATTTTTTCTGGTGTGTGAGAATATTTAACACATTTCTAAGAAAAAAACATGTTGGAACTTATGCTGTGATTTATTTATCCAGTTGATCTCACCTTTAATCGTGATTATTAATTCTATTTTCTCAAATGTGGTAATTCAAAAAAAAGCTTAAATGTTTTTTAGTTATGTTGCTGAACTCAAATTGATTATATACTAAGTAGGAGTGAGGATGTTACAGATACAAGGATAAATTTCAGAGTGTTTTGTATAGTTGAGAAAGAAGCAGTATCCACTAGTTTATACATAAATTACTTTAAATAAAAACAAAAATATAGCATAACAACAGTGATAAATTTAAATTAAAATAAGCATTCTAGAAGGTACCATAAAGTTTTTCTTGTACTTACAGGCAATCCTAGAGGACCCAAGGGTCCTGGAATCCCAGGAGGACCTGGATAGCCCTATAATTTAAGCAAAATATGAAAGATATAAAATCTTCATTATTTTGAATGATCTTCATTGACGACAATCAGTAAATTATAAATAGTAATAAAAAAGGATAATTTGACAAGTCTCTTATTTATCCAAGATATGAAAGGCTACAGAAAATGTTCTGCAGGTGACCACAGAAATATAAAACATGTTTACATCGAAGTTGTGTATCCATTTATTAGAGGGTCTTCTTTACCTTGAAAAGAAATTGCTAGCCAGAATCATATACAACAACTTACTGATAAGAGAATATGTAAATTATGTTATCTTTTTCATGGATGTATGTTATGTTATATAGATTATGAAACCATATCCTTTTCAGAGAAGTCAGAGAACTCTCTAATTAAAGAATATAAATATGTACAAATACTCTAGTCTGTTAAATTTTATTTTTGAAAATTAATTTTAATTTCATAGCCTGTCAAATTTTAGAAAGACCATACAATTCATGGTATTAACGCTGATTCAGAGAATGCCTTAAGGGATGATTCCTGAAGTTGATTAGACTTATAGGTACATTAAATTTCAGCAACTTGAGATTGCAAAAAAATAAAATAAAAATAAAATTTTCACAGGACTTTTCTGATGGTGTAGAAGTTAAAACTGAGCAATAACTAGGTAAAATGAATGTTTAGAGAGTACTATGTGCCACCAGATCCATCAACATATATTTTCTGAAGGGAAGATCCTTTTATTGAGAATAGTCTTTCATTCAAGTTCCTACCACTCATAGAAGGTATTAGTATGTTCAAAAAAATGCAACTCATACATAAAATTTGTCAGCTATTTCCTATATTAAAGATACAAGAGAATAAGATAAATTCTGGATTCCTAGCTCTTATATGTCAAAAAACTACATCATGATAACAAACTCATGGAAACGGCAATGATGATGTATGTTATTAACTATATATGTATTTTATAAACATAATACATAAATATATGTTATAAACCATATGACCTATAAGCTATAGAAGAATAAGTCAAATTCTGATGAAATTTTCCTCTTCATTTTAGCTAATTCATGGTTTAATTCCTCTCCTAAAACTATAGACTCATTTGACTAAGCCAAATATCTCATTTGCATGGTTTTTAGTGCCTTCGCGTTATACAGCATTCTGAGCTTTCTGGGAGATAAACCATTTAAGAAGAATTCTAACGGAAATTTATTATAAAACAGTATTTTTCACTTTAAATTCCATTCCAGGCAATTCCACCTCAGAAATGCCTTAACTTTATTATTTTCTTTGGAAACATATTTTTCAAATCATTAGGCTCTTACCATCACACCCTTTTCCCCCTGGGGACCTACTGGGCCTGGACTCCCACGCTCTCCCTTTTAAAAGAACACAGAAAAAATAGTAACATAAAGGCATGTTGATTAGTTGTGACTGAGCTAAGTCTAGAAAGAACTGTCAGAATCATATCGTGCACACATATCTTATCCCAATATTCAGTAATTTTTGAATTTACATATTTGGCATTTTTAGCCTAAAATTGCTTGACTTTAAATATAAAAAAATTATCTTAAGATGACTTTCAAAAGAATAATATTAAAAGCCTCATTAAAATGAAGAAAACAGAATTATGGATAAACAGGACTTAAAATTGAGTATATGTCACAAGCTAAAGTTTTGTAAGTAAAAATGCTTACTGTTATATGAGACAAAATATGAGAATAGTGAAAGTATCAAGGCATGCTGAAAAATTAACAAATCTGTATAATCATTTAAGAAAATTTTATTTCTACTGCAATTAAGTGCCACAAGAAATAATTCTGGAAGATCATGATAAATATGCCACAGCAGCTTAAAAAGACTAACCTGACTGATATTAAAATTTCAGGGGTGTCAACATTTAGTGTAGAAAACTTAAACCAGCACAGAAATAATGAAAACAGTATAAAACTATCTGAATATTAAACACTTTGAATGTACTAAGTAAGAGTCGGGGGAAATTTTTTTTTTTTTTTTTTTTTTTTGAGTTGGAGTCTCACTCCGTCGCCCAGACTGGAGTACAGTGGCCGCTCCCAGCCACTGCAGCCTCGACCTGCTGGGCTCCGGTGATCCTTCCGCCTCAGCCTTCCTAGTAGCCAGAATTACAGGCGTGCGCTACCACGCCCAGCTGATTTTTTTGATTTATTGTAGAGATGAGGTCTCGCTGCCCAGGTGGGTCTCGAACCCGCGGGCTCAGGCAATCCACTCACCTCAGCCTCCCAAAGGTGCGGGATTACAGGCTGAGCCACCCAGCCCAGCTAAGGGGGGAGAAATTTTTAAAAACTTAGATTCTACCCTGAAGTAACTGCAAACATGATATTAGCAGAGATGAAACAATAAAAGGACAATTATATTTTAAACTGTAGTACTTATTCTAAGTCCAAGAAAGGAAGAAATCAGGAAGGATTATGGAAGTCTGGAGAGACTTCATAGAGGAGAAGAGAATTCAACTGAGTCCAATAGTTTGGTTTTGAATAAGTAGAGAGAATATTCTAGATCAAGAAAATAGGAAACAGGAACAAGTACAAGATGGGAGAGAGAAAGGCAAAATGATAAATCATTCTTCTCTTTCAAAACTGCTTCCTATGGGGGCTTACTCTCATAAATTAGATTTATAATATTTTCTAGTCATAAATCTAGGTTGCCCATTTCATCTTTTCTCTTCAGACCATATCTTTATAACCACAATGGTATTCTACACTTTAAAAATTAGAAACATACATGCTATTAGCTATATTTCAATACATTTAAGAGATTCAGTATAGGCAACGTGCTAAAGTTACGAGTGATTTCCATTAAGTGCCACAAGAAATAATTCTGGAAGATCATGATAAATATGCCACAGCAGCTTAAAAAGACTAACCTGACTGATATTAAAATTTAACATAAAATATTATATGAAAGTCTTTCCTTTGAATTTAACCTATAAAAAAAAATAAAAGAAATTACCTTTTCACCAATGCTTCCAGTCATCCCGACTTCTCCAGGTAGGCCAAGAGGTCCCTTTTAGGGGAAACAAAACAAAACAAAAAAACATGGTTGCTATTGCAGCATCCTGGTGTTAAATCACCTGTAATCACTATGTTTCTTTCTAACCCCTACATTTATTCTTGGAGTAGAACTCCTTCTACTCTAGGTACACAGTCACTGGCTTCATGTCAGAATTAATTTATTTGGTCAATCAACTAAAATATTTGAGTGCCTAATAAATGACAGGCACTATGTGGGGAGGTAATGGGTTTCAAATTCAAACACAATCTCTGTCCTTGTGGAATTGGCAAACAACTGGACGTTTTAAACTCCTGCATTTTTTATACCTACTTGATAAAGATAAATTTTTTTACAAAATCATCATTGTGCCTGCCTTCCATGAAAACCCCTCAGACATGAGGGAACAAAACATGCCCATCATTCAGTCATTCACTGGTCCCTACTCTTTGCCAGGCATTGTAATGGTTGTTGAGATTTCATTAGTGAGAAAGATCTAGGCCCTACTCTTCTCTCATGAAGCAAAAAGTCTTTTTTTTTTTTTTTTTGAGTTGGAGTCTCACTCTGTTGCCCAG